>NC_056739.1:1405139378-1405321878 GCF_019279795.1 Protopterus annectens | reverse complement strand
TTTAGTTTTTTAGTTTGTTTACTGGTGTCTGTCCTTAGAATTAAGGAAAACATTAGTGCTATATCAGTTTCTTCAGTATAATAAATGAGGTTCTGTGTTTTTTGCTTCTTAATCTGATACTTCCATTTCAGAATCCTCTCTCTGTTGCTACAGAACCATTTTCTTGAGCTGATTTAAAGCAGCTTTACTCCCAGGAAATGAATGCAAGCTAAGTAAGCTAAGTGCTGTAATAATTTTCTATGAGCCTTTTCCTGGGATTCAGAAGATGCTCACTGCTTATGAAAGTTGCCTGCACAGATAGGTCAGTTTACTAGCATATCCCTGAATCACTCTTGTTTGACATCAGCATTGTCAGGCCTCATGGTGGTCATGTTTTCCCTGGTGGCCTATGCATCTGACTGGAAAAAGGCACACCCTCTTTACCTACACAAACACACACACACACACACACACACACACACACACACACACACACACACACACACACTCACACACACACAGATTCAGACAGTAAGTCACACTAATGGAAACGTACCCATTTACCTACATGCATGTTCTAATACACACACACACACACACACACACACACACACACACACACACACACACACACACACACACACACACATGCACACAAGCACACACATTAACAAACCCTTTATTTCCATAACTAGCTCCCCTTTTGTAATTATTCAGGCAAACACACACACGCACGCACACATACACACATGCGCGCTCAAGTGCGCATATATACATACACATACTTCCAGCTACATTCATGTCTCTACAGACATGCACAGTCATATCGACACATACCCTTACCCAGTTTCTTCAGTGAACTTGCACCACAGCTGCTTTCATAAGCATGAATTACTGACAGCTATCATTTTACCAAATTCACTTCTTTCTTCTAGCAATGGAAATTATGCAGGTGAGCAATTCTTTAAATTGCTTGGTAGTCTAAATTCTGAGCTGAAGGTATTTCCAAGGGAAAATACATTGCTAATTAGCAGTAGTTGCCCCTACCACTGCATTTGCATGTGATTTGATCAGTAAGACTACCCTCTGCAGTTAGGCCTGTGCCATCAGGAAACATCATTGGTAGGGCAGTCAATGAATTAAATGGTTTATTGACAGAGGAACACCCATATTAATGCATGTCAGTTGTGGTAAGCCTTTCTGAATTCCAGCCTTTGTCTTGATGTTCATATCTGCCTAATAAGCATTTCAGCAAAGCACTGTAACATTTGTTTCACATTTGTTTACCTGGAAGTTTGGGCATGGTGACCCCTCTTCAGTGGAGGCATGGGGAGAAAAGCTCCAACATACAGCTTTACATACAAGCCTTACATACTGTTATCCATCATAAGACACTGAATGGTGAACATAGCCATATATCTTTAAATACAAATAAATACACACACCGAAGAGAGATATCTGCAATGAAAATGTACTTGCAAATTATAATTAATGTACTTTACAGAATTTAGTTGATGCTGAAAGCTGGAGTACAGTTACAAATGTTTTAAGACGTAGTTATAGAGGGATATATGTTAGCTCATAGTTTTGTAAGTGGCGTTAGTCGTACTATGCTGAGATCATTAGAATGGAGCATAGTTGTAAGAGTGATAGGAAACGGGTTTAGCTATGAAATGATAGTGGGTGACAATGGGGTGATAATGCTTAGGGAGATGGGTAAGAAAATGATGTTGGACATAAAGCAGAGCTTTGGATAGTGAGGAGAGATAATGTGTGTGATATGGATAAGGCAGATAACTAACCCTGAGACAGACAGCTACAAATCCAGTTAGTCAGCAAATGTTCCTTAAGGTGTGTCTTGAATGCATGATAGTAATCTGTTTAAGAGCTGTTGGTAGCCTATTCAAGAAACTGGCTAAACAGTGTAAGAATAATGAATCTCCAGCTGAGATTTGGGGTTTGGAAATTGTAAGGAGCAATTTCATTTTCTGAGCGGAGAGCTCTGTTTGGGTGGTAGTACTAAAGGAAGCCTTTGAGAGTTGGACATTTATCAAGCATGTTAATTGTGCTATTTGGTTGAATTTCAAAAGGTTAAGGAACTCTTTCAAATCAAGATGTGTGAGGGATTTGCAGTGATGTATATTATGTTTATATTTGCTTCAAATCTAGCTGTTTTGTTATAACACTGTTCTAATTTGTGTAATGTGCCAGATTGTAGGTAAAGAGTGGGGCGGCATTAAGTAAGTAGAAATGAGGCAGGATTTACCTAGAGTGTACGTTCTTCTAGCAATTAATAATAGTTGTATTCTGTATAATAAGCCAAGCTTTTGATGTCTTTTTTATATCATTAGGAAATGGCTACCAAACTTCAGGTTATTATCTTTTGTAACTCCTAAAAGTTTAGTATATGTTATCTCTTCTATTAATGTATTATTCAGCGAGGTGATGCTAAATGAGAATTTGTCATGGGTTTTTGTTTTGGGGTAAACAGTAAAAGTTTAGTTTTTGAGATTTAGTATGAATTGGGAATTATCTAGCTTTGATTCAGTGGATGAGAAAGATTCTTGTGTTAGTTGTTGTAGTTTGCACAGGTTGGTGGCAGCACAGATTAATGCTGAATCATCTGTGCATTGAATTTGTGTAGCATGTACAGTGGCAGTATGAAGGTGATTTATAAATACGTTAAATCAGAGAGGGCTTAAAAAGGATACCTGTCATACACCAAGTGTGACAAGTAAGAATGTAGAGTATTTCTGCTGCCATTTAAATGCTTCTTACCTAATAGTCAATTACTCATTGGACCGAGAAAGGGAAAGGGTGGAGAGGTTTAGAGTGAAAAGCTTTTGGATTACTGGTTCCTGAGAGATTGTACTGAATGGTTTCATTAGGTGATGTCAGAGAATTCAAGAGGGCAGTGGTGGCACTATGACTTGGTTAAAAACCATGTTGGGTGGGAGAGATTAGATTATTAGTGGTCATACAATGAAGTAGCTGGGAGCAAATACATTTCTCCATAATTTGTGATAATCATGACAGAAATACAATGGGTCTGTAATTAGTAGTCTTTGAAAGGGTCACCTTTATAGAGCGGCAGTATGCATGATTTTTCCATATGGTTGGAATGTGACATTTTTGCATAGATCTGCTTATCAGGATGTTTTTTGGGTATGCTGTGGCATTTGCTGCTATTTGCAGATATTCAGGAGGATGGTTGTCTGCTGCTAGCCTGCTGTTTTCTGGGTTTGAAGGATAATTTTTATTGTAGAAGCTTGGATGGGGTTGAATAAGAATTCAGTACTGACGGGGCTGGAATAGGGGTGGAGTTATTGCTTATGGGACGGCTTAATTTTGATGAGTGAAGATACTGACTGTAAAAAAAAAATTATTAAAGTTAGATGCTGTGTTAGCTGGGATCTGATTGTGTTGTGAACTGCGATGTGGATTATGGCCTGGGTTAAGGAGTATTTGGATGGGTTCCCAGAACAGTCTAGAATTGTTATGAGACTGCTGTAGATAGTAGTAGCTATATTTTTATGCTAAATATGGCCCTGTTTATTAGTTGTTTATAATTTTAGAGATCTCCTTAACTTCTAGATGCATACAACTTCCTTCATTAGTTGCCTAGTTGTCAAGAGCTGGATTTTGTTATACTCTTTTCTCCTTAGTAGAACATATTCATTATGTATTGTATTAAAATCAATGTTGAATTGTAAAGTAGCTTTGTCTATGGGAAATAATTTGTGAAAGTTCCAATTATATTTCCTTAGTGTGGAGATAGTTTGCTCCTTGAAATTTGTTAGCTTGTGAACCGTTTTGTAATGGTGATGTTTAGATGTGTTATTGAGGAGCCTTCTGGCAAAAGTGGGTAAGTGTCATTAACTTGGTCAGGTAAAGTGCCCATTTTTGAGATTTTACTAGATTTGTTTCTTAGTATTCAGTTGAGGATAAAGACTTTTGTGGAGAATTTGTTGTAAATTGTTGTCATCTATATAAGCTAGGAGAAACCATCTGGATTTATATTGGTGCTAGATTGTCAGATTTGGTTTGGTACCAATCAATAGTTAGATCTCCAAGTATGAGAGTTTATTGCTGTATGTTAGCGGATACCCAAGATAATATGACTTCCACTGAGAAGACATTATTGCCTGGGTGAATATAAAGAGGAATAATAGTTATGGTCTTGTAGGGGTTGAGTCTTAGCGATGATATTAGCATCTTTGCATAGTTAAATGCAGGAAGTTTGTGTCAATAAAGTGATACCTGATGGTTATTTGGGTATATGATGACAATGCCTCATCCTTTCTAACTTTGCTGTCTGATCTTAGGATGCTATATCCTTGGAACAGGATTTCCATATCATTGATATTAGGTTTTATCCTTGTTTCTGTGGCTACTAGTATGACAGGATTATGATGTAAGTTAAGGCATGCAATTCTATTGTTTTATTACAAAGGCTTCTGAGGTTAATATTGATAAAATTTATTTATGAATTACTATAATTTGATGTTGAAGTTTTTGTACTGATATCTGTGGAAATGTTAGTAGTAAGATTTTTGTGATTTGGGCCAAGGTCTGGGTATATATTTCATGAAGGTATTAAGGTGGACAAGCTAGTTTGGGGTGAAAGTAGCCATTGCTTTTTAATAGCACTTGGATCCTGTATTTTTAGAATGGCTTCTCTGAAAGTTTTTTTTCATGCCGCTTCGCTGAACTTTCCCACAAGATGATGTCATGCACCAACTACAGAAATCAGCCCTTGGGATGGAACTGCCTAATGATGCTGACGTTGCTTTTCATCTTATGAAGATTCAAAACATTTTGAACAGAATTCTTGAATTTTTTCATACTTAGGTGCTTATGCTTAGTTTGGAGAATGTGTGTTAGTAACATTTACAACAAAATGTATACTTTTCCTATGAAAGGTAATTTCACATTCCATCTGCCACAAGATGATGTTACAATGAATGCAAATTGTGACAGTTGCAAAAAGTATCAACCAGTATAGTATTAGGTGAAGATAACCTTATAACTTAACCTACAACACTGCAATTCTTGAACTGGACAGTTGCCATTCCTCATACCCAGAACAACATTGTATTTTAGCCCCAGTGAAGAGTCTGTCCTCTCTCTAGGGAGAGCTGCTCTGAAGCATACAAACAGTTTTCTATTTGTATATATGAAGAAACAAAAACACACACTGACATGGGGGATAATCATACAGAAAGCCACTGAAGCTTTAATTCTTACTATTTTAGCTAATGGTGCCAGACACAGAAATTTTACCTTAGAATTACAGTTTGGCTACTACTGTAAACGTCTGCTGCTGTTGTTGTGAGTGGTTGCATTATTTAAGAAAAATGTGTGGCTTACAACTTCAGACAGATGATTCCATTGCCAAATGTAACAGATATCTTTAGGTTGCCAGTGCTGTATTTATGTGTGCACTGGCCAACAGGGGCTTCACATGCATCCAGAAAGGACACTCACATTGACAGAAAGTGAAAATCAGGTAGCGTTTGGCTGATCATTAAATCATCTCTGAACTATCAGAATGCTGATAGGGATTCACTGGAGGGGAGTGTAGTTGTTCTAGACAGCTCAAGAACTAATTAGACACGTAATAAAGTGACTTAACAGGCTGGAACAAAACTTGCTCTGGCTTCAGTAGCTAGACCAGCACTACAACAAACACATAAAGGGAGAGAGTACCTTTTCCTTCTGCTTGCGAGGGCAGGTCATTCCTGTCTCATCCCTTTGTAATGATGTATTTTATATATCCTGGGCCTCTGCTGAAAATGAGTTACACCCAGTCAGATTTTACAGGTGAACAAAAACAATAAATAAATAACCAATCAAACAATTTGGCCAGAATCATCATCTTTAATATTTAAAAACATAATGTTTGATCAGATTTTGTCCCTAGTAAAATTGTGTGTAGCAGAAAAAGAAATAAAGTTTATTTATTTAAGCAACTAAGGGTAATTGTTATTAGAATTTTGGTGTGTGTGTGTGTGTGTGTGTGTGTGTGTGTGTGTGTGTGTGTGTGTGTGTGTGTGCGCGTGTTTGCCTATGTGTGTTCATGTGTATGTATGCGAGCAAGTGTGTCAGTGTTTCTTTGTGGTTGTGCATCAGTTTTGTGGATGTTTAATGTTTTTTTTTCAGCTGTGAATCCATCCACATTCATTTACACTGGTGCCCATTTTTGATTTACGGATGTCACAATGCATTTTGACTAAGGTGCATATAGTCAAAATTTGAAAATTGTTGAGGTTAAGTCTGAACTGCTTCTAAATTTGAACTTTTAGAAGTTTGCAAAGCTACAGTTGCAGCCATGCATACAACACTGACAAATGCCTGTTTAATGACATTAACCAATCTGGAAATCTGCTCAGAAAAAAATGCACTCTGCTTTGCAAGAATACCAAAGGAGATAATAATCCAAAAAAAGAAAACAAAATCAGTTGTATGAATGGTTTAAACATACTTGGCATGACGAGCTAGGTGTCTATGTTGATAAAAGTTGATTAGTAGTACATAATGGTAGAGAAGTAAACACAATGACGATAGCACTGCTACAAGCCGTCAGAACAGGCACTGTCAAAGGCTTGTTAAATGCATTTCACAAGCAGAACATATCTGAAAGGTACCTTTAAGGAGGTGGATAACACATATCATAGATAGAATGTGAAGTCAGGTGCTTGCTTGAGTTTGGTGTCACAGGCTGAGAAACACCTTTCTCCTAAGGCAAAACATAAACTGGGATAATTTGGGTAGTTGGCATTTTAGTTATGATGAATTCGTTGAGAAGCATTGTTTTTCAGAAGGCTGGGACTGTGAAAATCAGTTTAGATAATGCAGTATTTTTTCAACTACCTTTAAATATTTTGCAGATTATTAAACTGAAAGCATTTTGTTGTAACAGAGAGAGAGAAATAAATTCTGCTAATTTATAGGATGCCATTCCCAAATATGCCATCTCATTTGCACTGATCTTAGACACCCGGCATCACCACTAGTATCAATTATCAGGGACAGGTGAGTATATAAACATAAGGAGAACTGAACCTTTGCATTACTTCACTTCCCAGGCAGCTGGTGCTTCTGTGCCATGGTTCACATATGACAGGCCTGCATGGTTTTACAGGTATGCTCTGTTTACGACCTTTGTCAGTGTGGCTCATCTGCTTTCTGCATGCACCCTTTCTCATCCAGAGAGTAGTTAAATATGATCATTTTTTCCAAAATAGCTACTCATTCCTACCTCCCTAACAGTGTATTTGGGACTTGGGAGTGCTGAAAAAAAGCAGGTCACTGGTAGCAAAGATGCACATCCGGTTTGCATGTTGTGAGGCTGATCCATCACTGATTTGTTGCATTTGTCAATACCCTGGGTCCCAAACATATTGTTTAATTTTCATATGTTAATAGAATTAGTACTTCTTTTACCACTAGATCTGTCCCTACTATCCCTGCTTAACATATCTAATGAGAATGACATGGAGTGTTGAAAGTACCTAGAGTGGTAAGAGGATATCAAACACTTCTGCTTGTAAACTACTGGATTTTCATCTTCTTTTATACATTTTTAACTACTATGTTGCAGGCTATTGTGTGGCTTTAGTGTCCTTCCTTGATCCCAGATGCCGGCAGTCACTCCTGTCCCCTGGACCTAACCCCAAACTCTCCCATTCCCTTAGAGGATATTGAGGCATCCTAGCGCAGCATCATACTATGGCTATGGGGATTTTTTATTTATGTGCCATACCCTCCTTTCCCACACCAATACCCAACAGTGAGGTCCGTGCATACCTCCAGTATTTGTAAGCCTGAGATGTCTATCTTAGTATCATTACCAGGGATTCCGCCCATGCTTATGACCTCCTCCTGTACCCCTGGAATAGGCAACATGGTAAAATACCACTACCTTCTAGGTAAGAACTAGGCTAATTGCCCAAGTTCGCCATTGTAACCCTAGCTAATTTCCCTTGGCAAGAGTTAAATCCTGCACCTCTTGTCTGTGAGGTAAACATCTTAACAACTATGACAACCTCCATAGTCTACTGTTAGGCTAACTGCTCATACAGGTCATTTTAAGCCTAGCCAATCATCCCATTTGAGAATCAAACTCTGTACCTTGTGTTTGTAAGGTAAACAACTTAACATTATGCCAACCTTCAACCCTCAATGAGCTTCTACATCTATACTGTTTGACTTTGGGTGTTCATTGGTCCACATGGAAACAGACATTTGCATTTTGCTGATCCCCAAAATAAATAAATAAAAAATGCCAAAACATGAACTGCTAAAATCAGGATCTGTAAGCAGTGATGGAATCTGGATCTGAGTTATATCCATACATGTTTATCTTTTTTGCTTTTTTTCCCAGTAGGGCTGGAGTGACACTTCCCGTAACATATGTATGCATTTGATAAGTTACTTAGTGTAACAAGAGGGAGATCAGGTGCAGTGTGATCATTTGATAAGGAATTAACATTTTATGGAAGACTTTTCACATATCTAATATGGTTTGCACTACATCTGTTTGATTTGTCTCATTTTATGATAGTAATTTTGTGATGTGGCTGTGAGCCTATGTGAAAGTGGATTAAAATAATACCAGCACAACTTTAGTTACAAAAAGGCCATGCAAAAAACAAAGAATAATATTGGGGTCCCTGTGGGTATGGGTGTTAATCTATAGTTTGCTATTGTTCTATGAACTGTTCTTTCAGCAATTAGTTTAAATTTCACAAGTGGCAAGCACTTACTGAAAAAACAGCTCCTATTGAATTTGAGCAATAACATTCTTTTAATTCAGAAGGCAGTACACTTCCTACAGTACTGCAACTCTACATTCTAACAATTGTGTGGTAGTTTGTTGCTAAAGGCTTCTTACAGATGAGAGAATTCTTGGTTGCTAAGTAACAAGCTCAACTTCTGCAGGATTTCTAGGCATGGAGCAAGCAAATGGTTAGAGCACACTAGTAGAATTATACATTTATGTTTGGGATTATCCTTACAGAATGTGCCTTGGAAACATGGCATTGAACAGGGAAAAACAGAGCTGCAGTTTTCCTGTTTGTGAACCAGACTACATATATACCTAGATTATATGTGTTTGGAAGCCTTACAATCCACTGGAGAAGCAGAGTTCAATATTCACACTGTATGAACTCAGGGTACTAACAAAAAAGGTATCTATGACTTCCAGAAGCACTGTACATTTAGTCATGGAACTGAAAGTGACATAGAAAGGGTAATAAAGAAGTCATGGCTGACGGTGACTTTGTTTTTTTAGTAGAGATTACTTTCCAGGCTGAAATTCACTTACTCTTCAAGCTTCATCTGCTTTTTTAGCTATTGTTGTCCCTTGGCTAATAGACGTTCTGACAAAGATGACAGTAAATAAGTTGTTCTGCCTTTTCTTGATGGCCCTGAAATCAATGTTTTCTTTCCATATAGACAGGAAAATTTCATTGGCAATTAAGTCTAGAAGAATTGTAATAATCAACATTTATCTCTGCTGCTGAATTATCAGTCCTCTCCATATGTATGGACCAGGACAGTAGTGTCGTATAACAGAATTATTGAAGGTTGTGCGTCAGGGCCGGCAACTTGGCACGTATAAATCTACTGCCAATCATTAGCGGACCGGAGTTCTGCTGTGGCGACCCCTAACCGGGAAAAGCCAAAAGACACAACATTGTAGAAAATTAAAAAAAAAAAATCAGTTTTAGCGTGCAGACTTTTTGTAATTATTTATGTGTTTATTTATTTGTTTACTTTTTAATTATTAGACATATATATATATATATATATATATATATATATATATATATATATATATATATATAAAGCCTGAATTTAAACTAGTTTTTGTGTATACATTTTTGATCTTATCAGAACCATGGTATGACAGTAATAGTAGATTAGTTATAAGTAAAATATTTTCTCAGCCTTGACAACTACATGGTAGCTGAATCCCTTGTGCTATAAATGAAAGAAATCACAAGTTAGACTGCCACATATTGTGGCTTGGCTCACATTTCATAAGTCCTTCATAGTTTGTTTACTTTGTACACAAAAGTCAGATATTTTACCTGTCTGAACACAGAAGATATCTCTGTAGATGGCTGAGTAGAAATTCTTCAAGTGTCAGTTGCATGAAACAGATGAAACCAAAGAACACAATGCTGATGCAGTTTTCCATAGCAAATCACTGTCTGCAATTTCTATGTGTGCTGTGATTCCATTCTGTTGGGAGATTTTATTCTTCTTGGAGTTATTGCAACCAAGGAATTGATATATAAGTTTGGGGGTGCGGGTGGGGTGGGCACTTGAAGTTAACTTTTTCACCACTATGTCTTTCAGGCACTATTTTTTGGCATTTCTAATACTCATGTTTTTTTCTGTTTGGTAATCTACATTAGAATATAAGCACAGTAATTTAAGGCAGTATAGCCCCCTAACATTTGCAGCTTCTGAAGCTGAGATAGTGTCCACACCACTTTTTCTCTTTGTTTTCTTGTATATTTCATTGATTTTTAAAGATGTGGCCGGTATTGGAAGTCAGATTCTGTCTTGCCATTGTGTCCATCTGTTTTGTTCTTTTGTATAAAAGCTATGGAATAATATAGCTTTGATAGTCTTACATTTTAAATACCTCTGCATGAATCTATGTGACTCACTGATGACATAACGTGTAAGCATGAAGTAGGTATCCTGCCGGTATTGAATATTTGGTATAACTAGATATTGGACACTTTCAGTTTTGTCTGCGGTATTGATTAAGGAATCATAGGAAATAGAAAGCACAAGTCACAAGACCATTTAAACTTTGCCAATATGCACCCTCATGCCATACCTCCCACTTCTTATGGTGTCTGTGAAATCTGCAAATGACTGCTCTTCGAAACTATAACCTGACAATTAGGACATTGGTACAGCGGTTTACTCATGCAGCCTTTTCCTAAATCTGTATCAAAACAGTTGTTTAGTTGGATAAAGGGTATCACCATGTACTGCATATAGCTAAATGCAGTTGCGGCTGGTGACTTCAAATTAAAGGGGGACTGCAGGAGACAGCTGAATGGGTGGGGCCAATGGGCAGGGGTGTGGCCAACTATAAATGGGTGGAGCTATGCTCAAAATCACAGCAACTGAAACTTTAATTAAATACGCTGCCCTGGGTGCCAAACCGTCATTGCGAGAGTCCAATCAAAACAAAATGAAGTGCAGAAGAAAAATCTTTCAATGCATTGGCTGCATGACAACTTACTTAATATCTAGATGGAAACACAAAGGTTGTGAGGCATGAAAAAATCAATTAATTTTTAAATACATTACTGAAATGCCAGTCAAAATCAAGTATAAAAAAAACAAGCAGCACTCAACTCAAGCCACTTCTCCTTGCAGTGCAGTTCTAATTATAATTTATATTCAGCTTTATAAAATTACCAAGTAAAATGCTGAAAGTAGCAATCACTGTGATACCCCCACTTGTAAAAATGTTTCTTATCCAAAAAAGCCCTGCTGCCTGACAACAACTATCTACTTGTTTCATGGGGAAGACATAATCAAAGTAAAAAATGAACAGCAAACAAGAAACAAGCTCAAGATAAATTGTTTAAAAGATTACTGCACAAGTTATGGACCACACAGAATAGATTGGCATTCTGTTTAGTTTACGGGTAAAGCCTGCAAAGATGACTGCAAGTCTCCAACAAATGTAAAGAGCTTCTGAAAATACTGTAATCCTGTCCTTTATTACATATACTGTCATATGCATTTCAATACCTAAGGCTTATACATTATCTAGTTATGTAAATATTCTTTGCATAGCAACAATGAAAACGCTTTCAATGTTGGTAATTCTTTAACAGTATGCTTATTAAAGCTTACTTGCATCTTACAATCTCCCACAAGCTTACCTGATGGTCATTAAAGCATTGCTACTTAAACACAGAGTAACAGGGCACTGCAACAGCATGCATTTTCTGAACAATAAGAAGCATAAAAGGGGTTGGGAGGGTGGCCTAATGGTTAAGGTGTTTGCCTTACAAACACAAGGTGCAAGGTTTGAGTCTCACAAGGGATAATTGGCTAGGCTTAAAATGGCTCGTAAGGGCAGTTAGCTTAGTACTAACCTATGAACCTATGAACCTATGAAATCAACAGTATTAAAATATGACAGAAAATCAGAACATTCTGCAAAATCAAGGACAGATGAAAAGCCACGGTCATACTTGTGGTCTACCTTGGATGGGGGAATACTCTGTACACTTACACTGCATAACTGCTCCTTGCCTTTCTTGGACACATCCAGAGTCACTACATGGGGGAGTGGGGTGCAACAAGTATGTTACAATTTAAAATGTCTCTGGCTGACGGTGATGGCTCTGGCACTCATACCTCTCAACCTCAGAGCAAGAAATCTGCACAAAGCCATACACAGAAGTGGGACACAGGCCCAAAATTAAGGACAATTTTTAAATATTGCTATTATAAACTTAGAAAGATAATAGAATAGTAGTAGGTCTTGCATTAGTATGAATTTTCTGAAGTATGAAATCTGAAACTAAAATGTCTGCCATTATTTTCTAACTTCAATCTTTAATGATTTGCCACTAATTTGCCAGAAAACCACAATTTTATGAAAACAGACCAAAGATGTAATGCAAAAATATAAAATTGCCAGACAATACAGCTGGGAACCTGTCAAAGAAGGGACACCTTTTTAATATTAGTACTGTTCATTTGAGCAGCTGACAGAATAAGAGCATGTACATGCATTTCTGAAATAAAAGCAAACTATAACTCTGATCATTACAGTTATTTATAATTGAAAACCCTCCATGTTTTCTTCCAAAATTGCCATTTTGCGGAGGGATTATTAGGGGGAGAGCAACATTTTGAGCCAAAATTGGGGACGGTTGAGAGGTTTTGATATTCCTAATTCTATAAAGCGATTTGCACATACCTCTCAACTTCTTAATGCAGGAAATCTGGACAAGGCCAAATATATTGGGGGAACATACAAACAGTACTAAAAATTGCTCTTGTATAAACTTAAGACAGTTGATAGAATAACAGGATGTTCTTCATTCCACATTGCTGCAGTCCTAACTATTGGGTAGTCCGCTGTCCAGTCGGCCCGAATACCAAAGTATATGGCTGACGTCGGTCACGGCGCATTAGACTGACGTCAGTACGTCAGGATACTAATGCGCATGACCGACGTCATATCCTCAGTCTTTTTTGCTGCATGGTCCGATGCAGAAGCAATTTTGCGAGTGCAGGTTGGCGTTCTGAAAGTTTCTGAAGTCAGAGTTTCAGACCGAATCAAAGTTATTGGTACCTGCTGGGGAATATTTTGGTTTTCTTGCCTCAGTATTTAAACGGATGTCAGAAAAAGTGAATAACTGTATTTCTTGTGGGAAACAGATACCTCATAGGGATTACCATACTTTGTGTATACCTTGTTTAGGGCCTGAGCATGACGTTGTTGGATGCCGCTCTTGTGCTAGATTTAACAAACGCACTATTAAGAGAAGGTTAGACTGTGCCAGGTTAGTGTTTGGGAAGCGTTGTAATTATAAAATGCCGTCGGATGCTCCGGCCGCTTCGCTAAAACGCAAGGACAAAGCAGCAAAGCCTAGAGTGGAAGAACCGCAGTCCCAGACGCCGGTTCTTTAGAACTCAGTGGAGCCGGGGGTTTTGCCAGGTGTTTCTTTGGAGTCTCAGGGAGAGACTTTACTGTTACAGGATGTATCCTCACAGGAAGTAGGCCAGGCTGAGGGGCTTCTCAGGTGACTGTTCTTCCTTCTCTTCCTAAGGTGGTTAGAGCCTCCCCTTCTGTTTCCAAGGCTTCTTTGAGGGGCAGGCCAAGTTTTGCTTCAGTGGGGTTTCTCCTAGTGCCTCAGGGTCTTTGCCTAAGAAACATATGCTTAAAATGGCAGAGGATTTGATTACTATGATAAGGGGTTCTATGCCTCCTGATAAGAGGCCTAGGGTGGAACCTGAGTTTGAGAGAGTTTTGAGCAATGCTCGAGGCTTCTGAGTCTTGACTGAAGACTTGCAGGAGTACCCTCCTTATTCTGATTCTGATGTGGATGATTCTACTCCTTCAGCTTCTCCTCCTGAGGATTTTTCATTTTCAGAGACTCTGCATTCCATGAGGGAGCATTTTAAATGGGAAGGGCAAGATTTCTCTGATTCCAGGAAAAGGCTTAGGAATTCTTGTTTTACCCCAGCATAGGCCTTTAGCTATACCTCCTGTTTTGAATGTGGTGGAAGATGTTTTGCAGAGGCTTCCCTGAATCCTGATTCTTTGCCTCCTGCCCCAGTTAAACCGGATAGGTATTATAGGGTGCCTGACGCTCATAAGTATCTTTTAAGAGTCCTAGGGCAGACCCGAAACTGTCTCTCAGGGGCCTAAAGGTGTGAAAGCCTCAGTTGTTAAAAATCCTGTCCCTCCTGATAAAGAGGCAAGGCCTTTGGATAGATGGGGAAAGAAAGTGTATAGTTCTTCCACTTTTAGCCATGAGGGCGTTGAATTGTCAGTTTCACATGTTAAAATATCAGAATTATCTTCTTTCACAGTTGAAATCTAAGGTGGATGCTCTGGCGGAAGGTATTGAGTGTAAAGAGTTGCAGGATTTAGTTCATGTGTCTGAACAAGTGGGTAAACATTTCTTGCAATGTGGTTTTGATGCTGTGCAGGCCTCCAGGGTGGCTGCCACTGGTTCTGTTCTTCGTAGGCACGCCTGGTTGAGAGATCAGAACTTAGCTGAGCATGTTAAGACAAGGATTTTGGATGCTCCTTTACAGTCTGATGTGTTGTTTGGTTCGCCTGTGGAAGCAGTTTTAAAGAAAATGGAGGACAAGGCTAAGTCTATGCAAACTGTTAAGGATTTTTTGCAGGTGCAGCCTCCGAAGTTTAGTAGAAATTAGCCTACTAAGGGGTGGACTTATCCTGCTTATGATTCCCAGTCTAGGGGTAGGTCTAGACGTGGTAGGGGAAGAGCTCAAGGTTCTTTTAGGCCTAGGACAGGGAGTTCACCTGCTCAGACTTCTGGTGAGGGCAGGGGTCAGTCCTTTTGTAAGCAGACCCAATGACCTGACTTTGCAGCAGCCAGTGCCTTCTCGCCTGGCGGCACCTCTAGGAGGAAGACTGTCTCTTTTCAAAGAAAATTGGGATTTAATTACCCAAGACAAATGGGTTCTGGATATCATTCACCACGGTTACAGGTTTTATTTCCATTCCTTGCCTCCTTTCAAAGGCATGCCAGACATTCCTCCTCTACAAAGAACAGAGGCTCGCAGACAAATTTCTCTGTTACTCCAAATAGGAGCCATTCAGTCAGTTCCTCTGCCAGAAAGGGGCCTAGGATTTTATTCTCGCCTGTTCCTAGTACCAAAGAAGGGGAACACGTGGAGACCAATTTTGGATTTATCTATCCTCAACACTTATCTGGACATTCCAAAGTTCAAAATGTTGACGTTACAACAGCTTTTACCTCTACTGGGCAAAGATCACTGGATGGTAACTTTAGATCTCAAGGAAGCTTACCTTCATGTGCCTATAAGACTAAGTTGCAGAAAGTATCTGCGTTTTCGAGCTGGAAATTCTCATTATCAGTTCTCTGCATTGCCCTTTGGCTTATCTACTGCCCAGAGTATTCACAAAGGTTCTGGCTCCAGTGATAGCTTACTTCAGGCTAAAAGGAATTCAAATCTATCCTTACTTGGACGACTGCCTGATTCTGGCTCAAGAAAAGGAAGACCTTCTACAGCATTTGGAATATGTCATAGCAGTGCTAAGATGCCTAGGGTATTCTGTGAACGAAATAAAGTCCAGTCTAGTACCCTCTCAAGACATGTGCTTTCTGGGTGTGAGACTGAACACAGCAGCCCAGATGGCCTTTCTAACCCCGGACAAACAAAAGAATCTTTCCAGTTACTTCCATCAATTATCTCTTCAGTCCGGGCTGACTGCAAGGACAGTCCTTCAAGCCTTAGGGTTCATGGCATCTTGTATTCTGGTGCTTCCCAATGCCAAACTGCATATGAGGAAGCTACAATGGTATCTCAAAATCTATGGACACAGCACTGCCAGGATTTGGACACTGTCATTCAAATAATACCTTGCATTCAAAAGGAATTTTTGTGGTGGGCTCAGGAATGTCACCTAAACAAGGGACTCTCTGTGACCCGGCCAGAGGCAAGTCAGATTCTAACGACAGATGCCTCAGACATTGCTTGGGGAGCTCATCTAGATGGAAAGTGGATACAAGACAAGTGGCCTGCCAGACTACAGCATCTACATATCAACATGAAAGAGATGTTAGCAGTCCAGTTTGCATTAATGGCTTTCAAGGAGTTACTTCTTCCAGGGCAGGTGTTGATTCTAACAGACAACACAACTGAAATGTGGTACATCAACAAACAAGGGGGAACACATTCTTACCCATTGTGCAGGCAAGCAATGATTTTATGGGAGACTGCGCTCAGCTTGCAACTAACTCTTCAGGCAAGGTTTCTGCCGGGAGCACAGAACTCCTTAGCAGATGTGTTAAGCAGACAAATCATGGATCCCCACGAGTGGAAACTGGATCTTCATGTATTTCAAAAATTGACAGTGTCATGGGGAACTCCAGACATAGATCTGTTCGCTTCTCCACTAAACCACCAGCTGCCAAAGTTTTGCGAAGGATTTCATCACACAGCTTGGAAAGTGGATGCTCTTTCTTTCAGTTGGAAAAATCTTCATGTGTATGCTTTTCCACCTCTGCCTCTTCTCCCAAAGGTGCTTCTAAAGGTCAGACAAGACAAGCCAAGGATGATTTTAATAGCTCCAGATTGGCCTCGGCAGCACTGGTACCCATTACTGAGGAGTCTGGTAAGGAAGCCTCCATGGCCTTTACCCTTGATTCCACACCTATTGTCTCAGAGGGACGGTCATCTGCTCAATGTCAAGCTTCAAACTCTTCATCTAACAGCCTGGCATATTCTGTTTTGAAAGACAGCAGGTCTCAACTTCCTCAACAGGTTTTAAATGTGATTATGGAAGCCAGAAGACCTAGTACAAGGAAAGTGCATGCAGAAAAATGGAAGAGATTTTTATTTTGGACTGCAGCACAGAATTTGGAGATTTCTGAGCCTAATTTGAGTGTGGTTCTTCAATATCTTACTGAGTTATTGGACAAAGGTTTGTCTTTCTCTTCCATTAAGATTCATGCTGCAGCAATTTCAGCTCACTATGATTGTGACCCACCATTGTTTTCACATCCTTTATTCAAGCAATTTCTTAGGGGGGCAAAGAATATAAGACCCCCACGTAGAGCTCCTACTCCTGCTTGGGATCTCAATTTTGTGTTGGAGAAACTTACTCTACAACCTTTTGAGCCTGCAGCTACTGCTGACCTGAAATACTTGTCATGGAAGACTGCTTTTTTGTTGGCCATTACTTCTGCAAGAAGGGTTTCTGAGTTACAGGCCCTTATGGCGGTTGAGCCTTTTTGATTTTCATAAGGATAGGGTATCATTACGTACTAATCCTTCCTTTATGCCTAAGGTGGTTTCTAGTGTGGCTTTAAACCAAACTATTCATTTGCCTACTTTCTATGCAGAACCACAAAATAAAGGGGAAAAGATTTTGCACACTTTAGATGTACACAGGCAATTGCGTTATTATTTAAGCAGGACTAAGGATTTTAGAAAGTCTCAGCAGTTGTTTGTTTCTTTTGCTTTGAGTTCGCAGGGCAAGCCTGGGTCAAAACAAGCTATTTCTAGGTGGAGTGGGTTTTGCATTGCATTTTGTTATTCCCATCATGGCAAAGATTCCAGCTGGGATTAGGCCTCATTCCACTAGGGCTACTGCCACTTCAACAGCATTTCTAAGGGGGTGGCAACTAAGGATATTTTGGAGGCAGCTACTTGGAGTTCAGTGCATACTTTCTCTAAGCATTACCACCTTCCTCTCTACTCTAAGTCTAGGGCTGGTTTTGCCACAGCTATTTTGCAAGGCATGTTATCAGCTCCTGCTTCCTTATGATTTGCCAGCCTCCCTTACCTCTGCTTTGGGATTCTACCCAATAGTTAGGACTGCAGCAATGTGGAATGAAGAACATAGTACAGTTTTGTACCTACCATAAATGTAGATGTTCGAGGATCCACATTGCTGCGGTCCAATATTCCCTCCCTCCTTCCCCTGTGTGTTTAGGGGTGGTTCTGTGGCCCAGATTATATTCTGGCACCTTTGTATATTGTATATGTTTTGGTGCAGGTATGTTTGGTGTGTTTTGGTTTTGGCCTTGTCTTTTTAGGGTCTTCTGACATCTGGGGCAAGAAAAGACTGAGGATATGACGTCGGTCATGCGCATTAGTACCCTGACGTACTGACGTCAGTCTAATGCGCCGTGATGTCAGCCATATACTTTATTCGGGCCGACTGGACAGCGGACTACCCAATAGTTAGGACTGCAGCAATGTGGATCCTCGAACATCTACATTTATGGTAGGTACAAAACTGTACTTCTTGCATTAGCATGCATTTTTCTGAAGATGATGACGTCTGAAACTCAATGTCTGTCATTTAGTGACTTCATTCCTAAATGATTTGCCAGGAAACCACAAATTTTATGAGGAACAAACCAAAAATAAGAAGCAAAAATCTATTCATTCTTCAAACAGATGGACAATTGAGAGGTATAGTTCAGCCAGGGCTATCTGAGTTTGCTGCCCTTCTCCCCTCACAGACTCATGGTCGAATGGAGCCTCCCCCTGCAGCCATTCCAATGTCTCATTCCTTGGTTATTTCGCCCCTTTTACCATCAACACTGTAATGTGCACACTGCTTTACTTCTGCGATGATTTGGATTTCATTTGAAAGTTTTATTTTGTATTTTACTTCACAAACCCTAATAGATATCTGCTAAACAAAGCAATGTAGTCTCACAATGAAAATAGACTTAGCATTAAAACTCACATTCACTGAAACAGCATTGAAATCCACATTCAAAGAAAATACATTTTGCTAGTGGCAGATAAAGATGAACTTTGGGCCATTTTCAAATCATAGGCCCCTTGAACACCAAACATACACATGCTCTTTGATACACCTTCCTGATTGTATTAAATTATATTAGATGGCATTTTAAATTTATTGTTTTGTACATTTTTCCAGTAAACAGTGAAACAAAATGCATGCACCAATAATGACAAAACTGCCCAATTCAGAACATTTTCCTCATAAAAGTCTACTCAAACTTCTGCAATCCACCAGTATCAGTAAATATGCACAATCTCTGCAGAAGTAAAAGTCATCTAAATAATTCCACATTAAAGAAATCTGTAACTAATGAAGAGGTTGCTGCTAGCAAACAACTTTATATGTCATTGTGTCATCTGCAAGTAAAGTGCCTGTTGCCTTTGAGGAATAAATTGCCTATGTTGCATTAAAAGAATGATAAGCTAGTAATATTGCAATAAGGAATGGATGGCAAACTGATAACAGGTTCATAGTTAGTAAGTATCTTCGCCAAAAAGGACTGCAGCATCCACCCCCTTTACAAGGCAGTACAATATCAGTAATGCATCTACCTACTGTGGGAGTAGAACCCACAGCCTTCTGTATCAAAAGCAAGGACACTACCTGTTGCGCTATTAAAAATGCAAGTAGACTCAGCATAAGCAGCACCAAACTTTTGTTTCACTGCAGCTCTCAGCTCCTTGTAAAATCTATTTGACACTCAGTTGTATCTCTGAACTTTGCAGCACAAGAAATCTGGACAAAGCCAAAATTTATTGGGGGGGGGGGTGAAAGCCCAAAAACCAGAGACACATTTTAAACATTAATTGCATAATGTTAGAAAATTGCTAGAATAAAATGCAGTGTTACCACCATATAGTTCACTGCTGAGTCTTGAACCCAGGGGACCCTGTGCAAAACAGTCAGAGCAACATACCACTATGCCAAATCAGCTGTTTTGTGAAAGAGAGGAAAACTAAAACTTAAATGGCTACCATTTAGTGTATTCAGTTCTCACCATAGCTGTCAACCTCTTAGCAAAAAGCACCTGAACAAAGCCTATAATGGGGGAATACAGCCCCCAAACATATTCAGTGAATTTAGTTCTCACCATAGTTCTCAACCTCATAGCAAAAAAACACATGGACAAAGCCAGTAATTGGGGAATACAGCAAACAAACATATTCAGTGAATTCAGTTCTCACCATAGCTCTCAACCTTAGCACAAAAAACCTGAACGAAGCCAATAATGGGGGAATACAGTCCAAAAAATAGGGACAAATTTCAAATATCCATTTTACAAACTTAGAAAATTGCTGGAATAAAAAGTTTTGTGTTACCATGTACTTTCTGAAGAATATGAAGTCTGAAATTCAAAATGCCTGTTGTTTTTATTTAACATTTGTTAACTAGAAAAGTCTGCCTTGGAACAAAAGCCAATTTTCAGCAGAGCTGGGACAAACACTCCAGACAGAGGTCTTTGTAAGATGGGAGGACATGCAGACTCCACACAGAAGGCACCCCAGCCAAGAATAAAACCAGAGAACCTGTAGCTGTTAGGCAACAATGCTACCAGTGCACCACTGCACTACTGACTTTGCAAGGAAAAACAAACGTACAGAAACCACAGATTTTATGAGGAACAGAACAAATATGAGGCAAAAATCTGCAAACTTTTTACAAATGGTGGTGGGTAGGGAATTCAGGCCCTTGCCACCTGCACCCAAGGTACAGAGTTCAAGCTTGAATATTCTCTATCCACCAGTTTATAGCATCTGGGGCATTGTACACACACACATACACACACACACACACACACACACACACACACACACACACACACACACACACACACACACACACACACCTTACCTGAATTAAATCTGCACACACACATGCCTTAACTGAATTAAATCCATGCACACACACATACCTTACCTGAATTAAATTCACAGCAGCCCTGGATTCACACACACCTTAATCCGTTCGCAGCAGTCCTGAATTAATGGTTGGTTTCTCGCAAGCTAACGGCTGGTTTCCTGACTCTGCAAGAGTAGGCAAGCTAACGGCTGGTTTCCTGGCTCCGCGAGAGGCTGCAGGCTGCAGCCTGCAGGCAATGCAGTCTGGTGTCCTTCTGTTCTGTGCAGCCGTCACCACACAGACGTCTGGGCTGCAGGGCAGAGATGCCTTTCTCCCCTATCTGGACTGCCTAACACAGCAGTCTGGAGTTCTGTGAGTACCAGGAACTCCAAGCATTCATGCTTGGAGTTACGGGACACGCATTTTTTTTTTTTTATTTCTTTTCTTCTTTCCTTCTACAGGTGGGAGGGCTGCAGTCCTATAGCACAAGCTGCCCCTGGCTAAATGTATGTACTGCAATGCCAGACCATAATAAATATACTGGTGGAAAGGCATGTGCTTTAGAGATAGAGGAGAAATTAAAATATCATTATGAAACTTTAATCATAAGTTATATAAAGGACATATGTACATTAAAATAATTATGTTTATGCATTCATCTATTGCATGTAAAAATAATTTGATGTAGATAATGCCTAAAGACCTGACCCTCCTGCTGTGTAAATTTATATGTCTTCCAGAGGTGATGTTTGCTGTTTCATCACTTCAGTTTAATGGTGCATTTAAGTACCTGTAAGCCACATAGCAAAATATTACTTTGGTTCAAATGGATGACACAGGAAAGTACTGAGTCATCTGTATGTTAGAATTCAGAAGAAAATAATATTCATTATACCTTTTGTATTATTTGCAATTTTGTTCTATCTAAAATGAATTTATTACATAACTGCAAATATGGAGAACAGTTTGTAAAAGACTTTGTACTGTTAAGGTAAGTAATTTACTATATGCCAACTTAATCATTATGCAGAGATGGTTGTTATCATGTGCAGCAAACCACGATAAGCCTTGGTACAAGAACTCTTAACATGCTGATTGCAATATGTAGTAATCAGCTAATCTTAAAAATATATACATATATAGTGAAGTTCATCATGGAATGGAGACTCCTTTTATTTTATTTGTATTTGTTTTCCAGGGTTGAGCACTGATCTCCATGGACCTTTTTCAGACTCACCCTGGAAAAGATGTCTGGTTAAGTGATTTGCTCAGAGTCACACATTTAGATAATGGAAGCTGAGGGAATTAAACCTTGTACCACTGGACCACATGAAAAAGCTTATTAACAGCTCCTTAATCATCTAAGCCACCTGCTATGCTACTTTCAAATTACATTTGTGGAAAACTCTGTTGCTCAAAAGGTACATTTAAAGGAACAGACACATTCCTTCTGTAAGTAGGCACAGAAGTTTTACAGCCCACATGTAGGAAGCTGTGACCTTCTCAATTTGCTGCTGATGTATCATAACTGAGATTTCACAGAAAAAAGAAATATAAGTACTTATTTTTGGAAATTCAATATTATTTTTTTCTAAGGTTATGTGATCATAGAATATAGCAGTAGATCTGTAGGTTTGGATGTAGCTCCACACATTAGGGATGCAGGAAGCTAAGCCCTTTTTACAACTTGATTATGTAGTATTCATTGTCACCATGTTCTTTGATGAGTTTATCAAAACATTGATGTCACTTGTTTTGCTTCAGTGTAACGTACTCTCACACTGTATGCTGGTCCTCTAAAGTATATCATTTCTTTATAAACAGGAAATGATTCAATGTGTATTTAAAACAAATTCTTTTTTCTTTGTATATTAAGAACTATTTCAAGAATTAGGTAGAGCTTAGAGGGATGCTTTCTGTGTCTGCATGAATAACAGACTTCTGAAATTACCATGTTTGAATTCAACACTAGGTGGTGCAGTGCACTGCATATTGAAAAAAGTAGGCAACTCTTAATACAGAATATGAATGGTTATCTAAGTAACATTTCTCTGGACATGAAAAGTTTCCCTTGGTGACCCTTTAGAGCAGCCAAATTAAGACAACTCAATCCAAAGACATATTAGCATGGAAGGCAGGATGCATAATTCTGGAATCCTCATCTGTGGATGATAAACATGGAACAGAAACATTTCAGAATGTATTAAATAATGTAATCTGTGTAAAAATGATCAACAAAGAGATACACACCATAGTTATCAAGGCCAGAATAGGAAAAGCTGAAGTAAAAAATATGCTAGTGAAGTCTTTTGAGAAAAACAGGTAAGGCCATCTGCAAAATCAAAAAAGGAAAAGGCAATGTGATATTCAAACTACCACAAAAAGGGAAAAACGCTGTACTCACATTGACTGGCATTAATTTATAGCATTAATTATAAAGATAAATAATAGCAGAGCAGATGAAAATACCATTTAAAGTAGCAGGTGCAAGAAAAAGAGGAGAGAAGAGCAAAGGCCTACACTGAGGAAAGGCTAACAAATTCATTCAAGAAAAGGAAAACACGTTTAAGGTGCAAACAGTAATAAAGAAAGACATGGTAAGATAGTAAACAACAAAATCATTTAGGACTGGCAGAAGAACATGTTAAAAAGCCGGGTTAATAAATGACAATGAGTGAGTATTTCTGTTTAGTTCTTACGAAGAATTAAATGGCAGATGTCCAGATCTGTCTAAAAGAGTTAAGAATAAGTGGAGGGGGATGTCTGTGTCTTTCTCTTTTTCTACTAATTAGAGAAAGTCATATAGTTTCAAAATCTCTAGGTGCACAATGCAGTGGATCATGATAGCATTTATGACAGAATTCTGTCGGAACTAATGAAAGGTTTGGTAGGATCATTAACTGAACTTTTTATAATAATTTATGGGAGGATGCTAAAGTTTTTGATAACTGGAGGAAAGCAGATGTATTATGTATTTCCACTTCATATGAGTTGATACAAGACAGCAGATAAAAGTAATCAACCAGATATTTATAGAGAAACACATGGAGAAAATTAGAATTATGGGTGCTAGTGAGGAACAAGAACCACAATAATATAGAGGTTTGTTTGTTTGTGTCTTTCGGCTTTTCCCGGTTAGGGGTCGGCACAGTGGAACTCCGGTCTGCTAATAATTGGCAGTTGATTTTTACGTGCCAAGTTACCAGCCCTGATGCACAACCTTCAATGAAGGTACGCCCATTCACGCATGTCTCCACACAGATGACGCTCTAGCTGAGAATCGAACCGGACAGCTATAAAAATAAAAAAAAATCTGATAAATATAATAGCATTCTTTAACTTGATCACCTGTATATAATATAAGAAGTGAGTTGTAGTTTTTGCCTATTTACAGTTGATTTAGATGTCAGGTAGGTATTTGATACAGTATCTCACAGTAGGTCGGTGAACAATTTAGAAAGAGCTAATAATTAGCATTATAATGGTAGCTTGTATGCAAAACATTGGCCAGCTAACAGGCAGAGATAATCAGAGTGAATGAAGGCCACTTAGTTGATGAAAAAATGATGATAAGTGCAGGGATATGGGGGTTGTTATTATGGCTGGTCCATTTCAGTGTATTTTACAGTGTCACACTGTAAAAGTCTGGGAAAGAACATTTAATTTGTTTGCTAATGATAAAAGGTGTGCAGCACTATAGACAAGAAGGAAGACAGAAGTAGATGGCTCAGGGGAAAGAGATTTTCCAAAATATATGGTATGAAGAAATGGTAACAGAGGTAGCATAATGGAAGCACTGGCTAAGGAGGAAAGACGAGTAATCAGAATTTATAAAAGAAGCAGAGGGTAGAAGGAGGAATGAGAAAGAACAAGTAGAACCTGCATAAATGAAATATTGTCATGGGATTTGTCTGGTTACTTGTGAAGGGATGAAATCTGAGATAGAATGGATAAATGGAGGGCAATGGGTGTGTAAGAGTTATTAAGGCTGTGTCCATTAGTCAGGTTTGGCACAAATTGCATTGTTCATGTATTTGACTTGATATGAGATGTTCCCAAAAGAAATGCTAATAAAACAGAGTAAAACAACTGATGGTGGAAAAGTGAACTGGGATGCATAGTCTACATCATACAATATGCAGGGAAGCATGTAGAATAGCATGGAATGCATTTGCAGATATTTTAATTGGCAACATCTGCTAAACAGTTTTTGCGGATTAAATGGATGAATACCTAACATTAACAACAGAAGTAAGTGAATTCTGAAGAACAAAACACACTACTAGCATCAGTCTTTTATTGTCTCTAACAAATCATGTGGAGGAGCTACTGGAGCTAATATATTTCTTTGCAGACCTCCTGTAGTGGAAGGGGTAGCTGCCTTCCTAGGTGCCCAAACTGGCTTCTGAGCTGAATTCTCTGGGCAGACAAAGTAGACCCCACCTGTTTATCTCAGAATGGTTTCATGCCCTTTGACATCTCTCTTCAATGTTCTTTTCAACCTTTACTTACGGTACTTCTACTTGAATGCAAAAACATAAATACAAAGTTTAATATCAGCATCTAGGCACACAATGTCTGAAGTATATATTTCCATAAGAAACAAATGCTTGATCATACCTCTCAACCTCTTAGAGCAAGAAATTTGGACAGAACCAAAAATAATGGGGGGACAAAGGCCCAAAAATAGGGACATATTTTAAATCGTGCTCTTATGAACTTAGAAAAGTTGCTAGAATAACAGGTTTTGCATTAACATGTATTTTCTGAAGGAAATGAAGCCTGAAATTCAAATGTCTGTCATTATTTAGTGACTTCAATCCTCAGTGATTTGCAAGAAAACTGCAAATTTTATGAGGAGCACACCAAAATATGAGACAAAAATATGAACATTCTGAGTAAATCTGGACAGTTGAGATCTATGTGCTTGAATAAGGTGAAAAATATAAAAAATAGAACTTTGAAAAACTGAAATAAACATGCTGGTTAGAATCAAACATAGTGTGAGACAAGATCAAGAAAAATTAGAAAAAAATTATGTACGGATATTGATCATAATAAGAAACTGTTTTATAGATACATAATATGTGGTAGGAATAAAGACATGCAAATTGGAAAACTATGTGTTGATTCTAAAATGTATCCTCAGATACAGCAGATTATAGCTATATTTACAAACTACTCTGGCTCCAAAAAAGGGTGATAACTTGTCCTAATAACATCTTGGTAACCTCAGATATGGAAATGAAGTCAGATTATATTGTTAAACTGGACCCAAACAAAGCGTGGTGAGGAGAAAAAAATTATGACCTGGCAACACTTTTCATGAACTTACAATGCCATTATATATATTATTCACTAGGTCATTTAAATATGGGGGCATTCCTCAAGGTTGGAGTAATACACTTGTTTAAACCTATCTTTAAAGAAAGGGGAGTAGGACAAACCCAAAGTAATACAACCCCTTAAGTTTCATGTTGTGGAAATATAATGTAGATAGTTATTTTGGATAAATTCTTGTCAGAACTGGAACGGGTAGGAGTTGAAACAATATATCAGCTTGACTATGTTGAAAATAAATCAATAAACACCTGTAACATGATGTTCTTTAACAATACCATTTGTAAAGAGATGAAAAAAGTAATGTGATATAATCTATATAGAGTTAAATTCAGCGTTTGATAGAGTCATGCAAAAACACTGATCAATAAATTAAAACTACTATCTTGATAAGATGGATAACTACATGGCTTACAAATAGGACATGGCAAGTATCCTACCGCAATTGGACAGGCAAAATTCTAGGTTACAGTCAGGGTGTCCCACCGGGCTCTGTCCTTGGTTCATACTTGTTTAGGGTGAATCTGTCAGATTTTTTTTTCCCATGTGATCTGTTCTACAGTCTGTAGGCAGGTGACTTGAAATTGAACAAACTGATTACAAGTGTTACAGATCGGACATCATACCTATCAATTACATTTTTTCTCAGAATGTAAAGATTGTTGCCTCATATTTTTGGTCCGTTTTTCATAAAATTGTGGTTTTCTAGAAAATTAGTGGCAGATCATTAAAGACTGAAGTTAGAAAAATAACAACAGGCATTTGAGTTTCAGACTTCATACCCTTCAGAAAATTCATGCTAATGCAAAACCTGTTATTCTAACAACTTTCTAAGTTTGTAAGAGCGATATTTAAAAATTGTCCCAATTTTTGGTCCTTTGTCCCATTTTTATTTATGGCTTTTTTATGGCCCAGATTTCTTGCTCTAAGAGGTTGAGAGGTATGTTGGATGTGTCTGCAAAAGAACTTGACTATGTTGACTATTTGGACATGAGAAAATAATACGCTGATAAATACATCAAAATCTAAGCATATGATATTTGGAGACATAAACTGAATGGCGAATATTTATACAGCACATAGTGACTGAAACTGTAGATTCATTTTAAGACCTCAGAATATTGGGTAGATCCAGCATTGAGTTTTAATCAAATAAATCATTTGGCTAATGATGGTTATAGAATTATAGGTTTTATAAAAAGATTTATAAAATGTAGGAAATTAGAAATGATAAAAATCATTGTTTTTTTAGTTACATTAGGTCCAAACTTGAATATGGAATAGCAGTATGCAAACTTTAAAAGAAAGCAAGCATGGGTAATTTGGAAAGAGTGCAATGTAAATATACCAAGGGCATCCATGGATGTGCAAATTTAAGTTATTATGAAGAACTAAAATATCTGAACTGATATAGACATTTAAGGGGAGACCTTATTCAGGTATATAGAGCATTTCAAGACAACTACCTCTGGGGATGTTTTTGGTTATAAAAAAGTTGTAGAAAATAATTAGACAGGTTATGTAGAAGATTATATAGGAATGAGAGATGTACTAATTGGTTCTCTGGGAGAGTAGCTGGTGCATGGAATAGACTACTAAATTGCATTAAAGCAAGCACTAGTTTAGATACTAGATATTTTTAAGGCTAACCTGAACACTTATTATGGGAATAACAGTTTTGGTATATTTGTAGGCTAGAAGGGCATTATTGTCTGTGTCTAAAATATGTGTATGTCTGTACAGTATGTATGTATGCATGTGTATGTGTAATACAAAATTATTAGTGATAGGATATGGATTATGCTGGTCAGGAGTCAAAAATTGTAAGTTGTTTGAAACTGCCATAGTTACAAAATGCTGAAATACTTGTCACTGTTTTCATGTGACTTGACTCTTAAATATTTTTTATCTTTGTTTTATTAACTAGGCTACTGTACTGATTTTCATGGGCCATTTTCAGACTCAGACAAAAAAGTACTGTCTGATTAAGTGTACTGGTCAGTCACACAAAAAGGAGGCTGAAAGAATCAAAGCATGTAATATAGGAATACGCCCATTAGCAGCCTTAATTCTTTGCTCTGACAACCAGACCAAATCTGAATTTCATTTTGTGTGTGAACAAATGTGATAACCTTTCACAATAAACTTCTCCTTGGCGTGCACTCCATTATGATATTTTATTTAATTCTATTTCAAGATGTTTTGTACAGTTATATATGGTTTTGTTAAGTATGCAAGAACAGTAACAACACTGGACTGCACACACAGTATGCATGTATGCATGTTAAAAGAAAATAACAGAACAAGAAATAAGACCAACTGCAGGAGTTAATACTAAGAGCTGAAATGAATGCAGACCTATAGTGGTCAGAGCTGATTATTTAAAATAAAATAAGCAAGAAGGGCTGTGAGATGCTGTAAAACATGGAAGAAATATCACCAGCAGAAAACATTAAACATTTTCCTCCGTACAGTTTGGTTGATTAATTTAGCAGAATTCTGTTAAATGTTGTTGATACCAGAGGACCATTCAGAAGTAAGGTGAATAAAAGTCAGCATTTACAGAAGAGGTATTATGAAGAGAATTTAAGGGAGTTTCCAGTATATATCGTTAAGAACTGTAGAGAATGTAGGTGAGAGAGACTGTTAGTACTTCAAAGAAATCAATAAAGAAAAACATGAAACTTTTTTTTCTTGTAACGGTGTATGCAAGTACAATACAGCACCATTTTAGATAGAACAAGAAATGAGCAGAAGCAGTCTGAGGGAATATGTTTATAAACAGAGGATGGAAGCATAGGCTGTTTTTATTTAACATTTGTTAACTAGAAAAGTCTGCCTTGGAACAAAAGCCAATTTTCAGCAGAGCTGGGACAAACACTCCAGACAGAGGTCTTTGTAAGATGGGAGGACATGCAGACTCCACACAGAAGGCACCCCAGCCAAGAATAAAACCAGAGAACCTGTAGCTGTTAGGCAACAATGCTACCAGTGCACCACTGCACTACTGACTTTGCAAGGAAAAACAAACGTACAGAAACCACAGATTTTATGAGGAACAGAACAAATATGAGGCAAAAATCTGCAAACTTTTTACAAATGGTGGTGGGTAGGGAATTCAGGCCCTTGCCACCTGCACCCAAGGTACAGAGTTCAAGCTTGAATATTCTCTATCCACCAGTTTATAGCATCTGGGGCATTGTACACACACACACACACACACACACACACACACACACACACACACACACACACACACACACACACACACACACACACACACACACACACACCTTACCTGAATTAAATCCGCACACACACACACACACACCTTACCTGAATTAAATCCATGCACACACACATACCTTACCTGAATTAAATTCACAGCAGCCCTGGATTCACACACACCTTAATCCGTTCGCAGCAGTCCTGAATCAATGGTTGGTTTCTCGCAAGCTAACGGCTGGTTTCCTGACTCTGCAAGAGTAGGCAAGCTAATGGCTGGTTTCCTTGCTCCGCGTGAGGCTGCAGAGTGCAGCCTGCAGGCAATGCAGTCTGGTGTCCTTCTGTTCTGTGCAGCCGTCACCACACAGACTTCTGGGCTGCATGGCAGAGATGCCTTTCTCCCCTATCTGGACTGCCTAACACAGCAGCCTGGAGTTCTGTGAGTACCAGGAACTCCAAGCATGCATGCTTGGAGTTACAGGACTCGCAATTTTTTTTTTATTTCTTTTCTTCTTTCCTTCTACAAGTGGGAGGGCTGCAGTCCTATAGCACAAGCCGCCCCTGGCTAAATGTATGTACTGCAATGCCAGACCATAATAAATATTCTGGTGGAAAGGCATATGCTTTAGAGATAAAGGAGAAATTAAAATATCATTATGAAACTTTAATCATACGTTATATAAAGGACATATGTACATTAAAATAATTATGTTTATGCATTCATCTATTGCATGTAAAAATAATTTGGTGTAGATAATGCCTAAAGACCTGACCCTCCTGCTGTGTAAATTTATATGTCTTACAGAGGTGATGTCTGCTGTTTCATCACTTCAGTTTAATGGTGCATTTAAGTACCTGTAAGCCACATAGCAAAATATTACTTTGGTTCAAATTGATGACACAGGAAAGTACTGAGTCATCTGTATGTTAGAATTCAGAAGAAAATAATATTCATTGTACCTTTTCTATTATTTGCAATTTTCTTCTATCTAAAATGAATTTATTACATAACTGCAAATATGGAGAACAGTTTGTAAAAGACTTTGTACTGTTAAGGTAAGTAATTTACTATATGCCAACTTAATCATTATGCAGAGATGGTTGTTATCATGTGCAGCAAACCACGATAAACCTTGGTACAAGAACTCTTAACATGCTGGTTGCAATATGTAGTAATCAGCTAATCTTAAAAATATATACATATATAGTGAAGTTCATCATGGAATGGAGACTCCTTTTATTTTATTTGTATTTGTTTTCCAGGGTAGAGCATTGATCTCCATGGACCTTTTTCAGACTCAGCCTGGAAAAGATATCTGGTTAAGTGATTTGCTCAGAGTCACACAATTAGGTAATGGAAGCTGAGGGAATTATACCTTGTACCACTGGACCACATGAAAAAGCTTATTAACAGCTCCTTAATCATCTAAGCCACCTGCTATGCTACTTTTAAATTACATTTGTGGAAAACTCTGTTGCTCAAAAGGTACATTTAAAGGAACAGACACATTCCTTCTGTAAGTAGGCACAGAAGTTTTACAGCCCACATGTAGGAAGCTGTGACCTTCTCAATTTGCTGCTGATGTATCATAACTGAGATTTCACAGAAAAAAGAAATATAAGTACTTATTTTTGGAAATTCAATATTATTTTTTTCTAAGGTTATGTGATCATAGAATATAGCAGTAGATCTGTAGGTTTGGATGTAGCTCCATACATTAGGGATGCAGGAAGCTAAGCCCTTTTTACAACTTGATTATGTAGCATTCATTGTTACCATGTTCTTTGATGAGTTTATCAAAACACTGATGTCACTTGTTTTGCTTCAGTGTAACGTACTCTCACACTGTATGCTGGTCCTCTAAAGTATATCATTTCTTTATAAACAGGAAATGATTCAATGTGTATTTAAAACAAATTCTTTTTTCTTTGTATATTAAGAACTATTTCAAGAATTAGGTAGAGCTTAGAGGGATGCTTTCTGTGTCTGCATGAATAACAGACTTCTGAAATTACCATGTTTGAATTCAACACTAGGTGGTACAGTGCACTGCATATTGAAAAAAGTAGGCAACTCTTAATACAGAATATGAATGGTTATCTAAGTAACATTTCTCTGGACATGAAAAGTTTCCCTTGGTGACCCTTTAGAGCAGCCAAATTAAGACAACTCCATCCAAAAACATATTAGCATGGAAGGCAGGATGCATAATTCTGGAATCCTCATCTGTGTATGATAAACATGGAACAGAAACATTTCAGAATGTATTAAATAATGTAATCTGTGTAAAAATGATCAACAAAGAGATACACACTATAGTTATCAAGGCCAGAACAGGAAAAGCTGAAGTAAAAAAATATGCTAGTGAAGTCTTTTGAGAAAAACAGGTAAGGCCATCTGCAAAATCAAAAAAGGAAAAGGCAATGTGATATTCAAACTACCACAAAAAGGGAAAAATGCTGTACTCACATTGACTGGCATTAATTTATAGCATTAATTATAAAGATAAATAATAGCAGAGCAGATGAAAATACCATTTAAAGTAGCAGGTGCAAGAAAAAGAGGAGAGAAGAGCAAAGGCCTACATTGAGGAAAGGCTAACAAATTCATTCAAGAAAAGGAAAACACGTTTAAGGTGCAAACAGTAATAAAGAAAGACATGGTAAGATAGTAAACAACAAAATCATTTAGGACTGGCAGAAGAACATGTTAAAAAGCCGGGTTAATAAATGACAATGAGTGAGTATTTCTGTTTAGTTCTTACGAAGAATTAAATGACAGATGTCCAGATCTGTCTAAAAGAGTTAAGAATAAGTGGAGGGGGATGTCTGTGTCTTTCTCTTTTTCTACTAATTAGAGAAAGTCATATAGTTTCAAAATCTCTAGGTGCACAATGCAGTGGATCATGATAGCATTTATGACAGAATTCTGTCGGAACTAATGAAAGGTTTGGTAGGATCATTAACTGAACTTTTTATAATAATTTATGGGAGGATGCTAAAGTTTTTGATAACTGGAGGAAAGCAGATGTATTATGTATTTCCACTTCATATGAGTTGATACAAGACAGCAGATAAAAGTAATCAACCAGATATTTATAGAGAAACACATGGAGAAAATTAGAATTATGGGTGCTAGTGAGGAACAAGAACCACAATAATATAGAGGTTTGTTTGTTTGTGTCTTTCGGCTTTTCCCGGTTAGGGGTCGGCACAGTGGAACTCTGGTCTGCTAATAATTGGCAGTTGATTTTTACGTGCCAAGTTACCAGCCCTGATGCACAACCTTCAATGAAGGTACGCCCATTCACGCATGTCTCCACACAGATGACGCTCTAGCTGAGAATCGAACTGGACAGCTATAAAAATAAAAAAAATCTGATAAATATAATAGTATTCTTTAACTTGATCACCTGTATATAATATAAGAAGTGAGTTGTAGCTTTTGCCTATTTACAGTTGATTTAGATGTCAGGTATGTATTTGATACAGTATCTCACAGTAGGTCGGTGAACAATTTAAGAGCTAATAATTAGCATTATAATGGTAGCTTGTATGCAAAACATTGGCCAGCTAACAGGCAGAGATAATCAGAGTGAATGAAGGCCACTTAGTTGATGAAAAAATGATGATAAGTGCAGGGATATGGGGGTTGTTATTATGGCTGGTCCATTTCAGTGTCTTTTACAGTGTCACACTGTAAAAGTCTGGGAAAGAACATTTAATTTGTTTGCTAATGATAAAAGGTGTGCAGCACTATAGACAAGAAGGAAGACAGAAGTAGATGGCTCAGGGGAAAGAGATTTTCCAAAATATATGGTATGAAGAAATGGTAACAGAGGTAGCATAATGGAAGCACTGGCTAAGGAGGAAAGACGAGTAATCAGAATTTATAAAAGAAGCAGAGGGTAGAAGGAGGAATGAGAAAGAACAAGTAGAACCTGCATAAATGAAATATTGTCATGGGATTTGTCTGGTTACTTGTGAAGGGATGAAATCTGAGATAGAATGGATAAATGGAGGGCAATGGGTGTGTAAGAGTTATTAAGGCTGTGTCCATTAGTCAGGTTTGGCACAAATTGCATTGTTCATGTATTTGACTTGATATGAGATGTTCCCAAAAGAAATGCTAATAAAACAGATTAAAAACAACTGATGGTGGAAAAGTGAACTGGGATGCATAGTCTACATCATACAATATGCAGGGAAGCATGTAGAATAGCATGGAATGCATTTGCAGATATTTTAATTGGCAACATCTGCTAAACAGTTTTTGCGGATTAAATGGATGAATACCTAACATTAACAACAGAAGTAAGTGAATTCTGAAGAACAAAACACACTACTAGCATCAGTCTTTTATTGTCTCTAACAAATCATGTGGAGGAGCTACTGGAGCTAATATATTTCTTTGCAGACCTCCTGTAGTGGAAGGGGTAGCTGCCTTCCTAGGTGCCCAAACTGGCTTCTGAGCTGAATTCTCTGGGCAGACAAAGTAGACCCCACCTGTTTATCTCAGAATGGTTTCATGCCCTTTGACATCTCTCTTCAATGTTCTTTTCAACCTTTACTTATGGTACTTCTACTTGAATGCAAAAACATAAATACAAAGTTTAATATCAGCATCTAGGCACACAATGTCTGAAGTATATATTTCCATAAGAAACAAATGCTTGATCATACCTCTCAACCTCTTAGAGCAAGAAATTTGGACAGAACCAAAAATAATGGGGGGACAAAGGCCCAAAAATAGGGACATATTTTAAATCGTGCTCTTATGAACTTAGAAAAGTTGCTAGAATAACAGGTTTTGCATTAACATGTATTTTCTGAAGGAAATGAAGCCTGAAATTCAAATGTCTGTCATTATTTAGTGACTTCAATCCTCAGTGATTTGCAAGAAAACTGCAAATTTTATGAGGAGCACACCAAAATATGAGACAAAAATATGAACATTCTGAGTAAATCTGGACAGTTGAGATCTATGTGCTTGAATAAGGTGAAAAATATAAAAAATAGAACTTTGAAAAACTGAAATAAACATGCTGGTTAGAATCAAACATAGTGTGAGACAAGATCAAGAAAAATTAGAAAAAAAATTATGTACAGATATTGATCATAATAAGAAACTGTTTTATAGATACATAATATGTGGTAGGAATAAAGACATGCAAATTGGAAAACTATGTGTTGATTCTAAAATGTATCCTCAGATACAGCAGATTATAGCTATATTTACAAACTACTCTGGCTCCAAAAAAGGGTGATAACTTGTCCTAATAACATCTTGGTAACCTCAGATATGGAAATGAAGTCAGATTATATTGTTAAACTGGACCCAAACAAAGCGTGGTGAGGAGAAAAAAATTATGACCTGGCAACACTTTTCATGAACTTACAATGCCATTATATATATTATTCACTAGGTCATTTAAATATGGGGGCATTCCTCAAGGTTGGAGTAATACACTTGTTTAAACCTATCTTTAAAGAAAGGGGAGTAGGACAAACCCAAAGTAATACAACCCCTTAAGTTTCATGTTGTGGAAATATAATGTAGATAGTTATTTTGGATAAATTCTTGTCAGAACTGGAAAGGGTAGGAGTTGAAACAATATATCAGCTTGACTATGTTGAAAATAAATCAATAAACACCTGTAACATGATGTTCTTTAACAATACCATTTGTAAAGAGATGAAAAAAGTAATGTGATATAATCTATATAGAGTTAAATTCAGCATTTGATAGAGTCATGCAAAAACACTGATCAATAAATTAAAACTACTATCTTGATAAGATGGATAACTACATGGCTTACAAATAGGACATGGCAAGTATCCTACCGCAATTGGACAGGTGAAATTCTAGGTTACAGTCAGGGTGTCCCACCGGGCTCTGTCCTTGGTTCATACTTGTTTAGGGTGAATCTGTCAGATTTTTTTTTCCCATGTGATCTGTTCTACAGTCTGTAGGCAGGTGACTTGAAATTGAACAAACTGATTACAAGTGTTACAGATCGGACATCATACCTATCAATTACATTTTTTCTCAGAATGTAAAGATTGTTGCCTCATATTTTTGGTCCGTTTTTCATAAAATTGTGGTTTTCTAGAAAATTAGTGGCAGATCATTAAAGACTGAAGTTAGAAAAATAACAACAGGCATTTGAGTTTCAGACTTCATACCCTTCAGAAAATTCATGCTAATGCAAAACCTGTTATTCTAACAACTTTCTAAGTTTGTAAGAGCGATATTTAAAAATTGTCCCAATTTTTGGTCCTTTGTCCCATTTTTATTTATGGCTTTTTTATGGCCCAGATTTCTTGCTCTAAGAGGTTGAGAGGTATGTTGGATGTGTCTGCAAAAGAACTTGACTATGTTGACTATTTGGACATGAGAAAATAATACGCTGATAAATACATCAAAATCTAAGCATATGATATTTGGAGACATAAACTGAATGGCGAATATTTATACAGCACATAGTGACTGAAACTGTAGATTCATTTTAAGACCTCAGAATATGGGGTAGATCCAGCATTGAGTTTTAATCAAATAAATCAATTGGCTAATGATGGTTATAGAATTATAGGTTTTATAAAAAGATTTATAAAATGTAGGAAATTAGAAATGATAAAAATCATTGTTTTTTTAGTTACATTAGGTCCAAACTTGAATATGGAATAACAGTATGCAAACTTTAAAAGAAAACAAGCATAGGTAATTTGGAAAGAGTGCAATGTAAATATACCAAGGGCATCCATGGATGTGCAAATTTAAGTTATTATGAAGAACTAAAATATCTGAACTGATATAGACATTTAAGGGGAGACCTTATTCAGGTATATAGAGCATTTCAAGACAACTACCTCTGGGGATGTTTTTGGTTATAAAAAAGTTGTAGAAAATAATTAGACAGGTTATGTAGAAGATTATATAGGAATGAGAGATGCACTAATTGGTTCTCTGGGAGAGTAGCTGGTGCATGGAATAGACTACTAAATTGCATTAAAGCAAGCACTAGTTTAGATACTAGATATTTTTAAGGCTAACCTGAACACTTATTATGGGAATAACAGTTTTGGTATATTTGTAGGCTAGAAGGGCATTATTGTCTGTGTCTAAAATATGTGTATGTCTGTACAGTATGTATGTATGCATGTGTATGTGTAATACAAAATTATTAGTGATAGGATATGGATTATGCTGGTCAGGAGTCAAAAATTGTAAGTTGTTTGAAACTGCCATAGTTACAAAATGCTGAAATACTTGTCACTGTTTTCATGTGACTTGACTCTTAAATATTTTTTATCTTTGTTTTTATTAACTAGGCTACTGTACTGATTTTCATGGGCCATTTTCAGACTCAGACAAAAAAGTACTGTCTGATTAAGTGTACTGGTCAGTCACACAAAAAGGAGGCTGAAAGAATCAAAGCATGTAATATAGGAATACGCCCATTAGCAGCCTTAATTCTTTGCTCTGACAACCAGACCAAATCTGAATTTCATTTTGTGTGTGAACAAATGTGATAACCTTTCACAATAAACTTCTCCTTGGCGTGCACTCCATTATGATATTTTTATTTAATTCTATTTCAAGATGTTTTGTACAGTTATATATGGTTTTGTTAAGTATGCAAGAACAGTAACAACACTGGACTGCACACACAGTATGCATGTATGCATGTTAAAAGAAAATAACAGAACAAGAAATAAGACCAACTGCAGGAGTTAATACTAAGAGCTGAAATGAATGCAGACCTATAGTGGTCAGAGCTGATTATTTAAAATAAAATAAGCAAGAAGGGCTGTGAGATGCTGTAAAACATGGAAGAAATATCACCAGCAGAAAACATTAAACATTTTCCTCCGTACAGTTTGGTTGATTAATTTAGCAGAATTCTGTTAAATGTTGTTGATACCAGAGGACCATTCAGAAGTAAGGTGAATAAAAGTCAGCATTTACAGAAGAGGTATTATGAAGAGAATTTAAGGGAGTTTCCAGTATATATCGTTAAGAACTGTAGAGAATGTAGGTGAGAGAGACTGTTAGTACTTCAAAGAAATCAATAAAGAAAAACATGAAACTTTTTTTTCTTGTAACGGTGTATGCAAGTACAATACAGCACCATTTTAGATAGAACAAGAAATGAGCAGAAGCAGTCTGAGGGAATATGTTTATAAACAGAGGATGGAAGCATAGGCTGGGCTACATGATTAAATCACAGCATTTAATATCATAAAGGATTCAAGAATTCATGGGAGAAGTGTAAAGTCAGTCTTGCTGGACTGAAATATCGAAGCCTATGTTAAATCATGGTCACTAGCTTACCCATTCGGTGGATAAACAAACAGACTATGGGTGCAAACTGTCCAGCTTCTACTGTCAAAAATCTATACTTTAGTGTAGAAACCGAAACATATATTTGGGAAATTTCTTCTGCATTTAAAATAACATAGTGGTGGTGTGATGCCTCTGGTCACTGGTAAATGTCTTGCCAAGTAATCTTTCCACAAAGAAAATTAATATGTTTGCTGACAAGTGATTACTTTAACAAGTACATAATGTGAGTGTTGTACTTGAACAAGATATGGGTGTAAATGATAGCATATGTGACAGTAGATCCCTTTCTATAATTTACCCTGTATAGGAGATTGTCCCATATACCTCATGCTTTCAAACAACATATATGTAGACTCAGGTGGTGAAGTAGAAAGTTGACAGCAGTAATATCAGGAGACAAACTCGACTTTGGTAAAGTGGTTTTGGTTTAACTATTATTATCATTCAAAACCATGTGTAAACAGTGCAGGGATTTTAAGTATATTAACAGGATGCTTTTCTGTAAACAAATTAATAAGACAGGATTTTGAAGAAAAGTATTGACCTGATTTTATAAAGGTTTGAAAGTAACTAATTTTCTGTCATTTCACAGCCTACTATCTTCAGATAGTTGGCTTCAAACACGCCATAAAAACTTAAACTAAGGCCACATAATAACATTCCACAATTAAGTGTGATCTTACCATACTTATGAATCTCCAGGGAATTCTCCTAGGAGGTTGAAAATAAGGCACAATTAGATACAGTTGTATGAGACTTTGCATTATCAGCTTCTTTTCAAAGGGCACATTAACTGCTGTACTTTTACTGTAATATATTTTTTTTATTAACCATACTCTGAGAGGATGAAATGGACTGTTTTACCCACTTGGGGTTTGCAGAGAATTAAGAGTTCATCTTGCAGAAAATGATGTGAGAAATGCAGCTCTCTGATAAATGTTATATAGAGGAGACAAGTAATGTTTTTTTTTATGATTATCTTGTTGGACCCCATGATGGAAGCTAGACTCACATGAATATATTTCTTTAAATTGTTATTCCTTTGGTGTTAACACGCATTGCAGAATGCATTCTCAAATCTTTACCCTTTATAATGCTGCACCAGATCTGTACCCCAGCAGAATTAATTGACATGATATGGGACCCCTGTGGAGTGTACTGCAGAATTCTTTCAAGTAGTTACTGCAGGCTGATTCACATATCATTCAGTGAATATGAACCCTAGCAGCATTATTTATTTATATATTTCCATTTATTCACCGAAGTAAAACAGTCATGACATTGATCCATTTTGAGTCCAGAGAAAAAAACAACATACCATTTGTAAGTCAGAGAATACAAACATGAGTAAGAAACATGCAATGCAGTACATGGAATGCTTTATATTAAAATGAAATAAATTTGGTTCTCTGTGGTTGTGCATGGGGCTAGGAGCAAACTGTACTAGAGCAGCTGCGTGGAGACGGAACTGGCAATGTCGAATCTGTCTGACATTTTTTTCATTAGATTGCTAGACAAGGAAGAGTGGATCCAAGCCTCTTAGGCTACAAAGTCAGCAGATGAGTTGAAGATGGAACAGGATGAGGCTGATACTCCGATTTCAGCCCTAGATAAGATAGGCCTCTGGTCCATATATTTATTTTACAGGGCATTCGTTTTTACTTAGTATGAGAAGAAATGCTATTATTCAACTGAGGCATTGGTTTTAGGAAAGTTTGTTAAAATGTGGGCTGTGTTGTGGCAGTTGCAGAAGGTCAGTATTTCTTATAACCATTGTATAATGAAAAAGTAAACTTTGTATGTGTGCGTATGTGCATTTGCACACATGTAAGGATGCTGAACTGTTGCTTTACTGCATTTACTTTGGATGCTGTACCTGGGTTCACCACATTACATTGTTTTGGTCTCGGTTTACCTATAAAGTTCAGTGAAGGTGATTATAGTAAAATTCTAAACAAACCTCAGAGCTATGAGCATACTTCTTCTTCTTCTTTCGGTTGCTCCCGTTAGGGGTCGCCACAGCAGATCCATCTGTTTCCCCTCTGCATCTTGCTGTTTCACACCAACCACCTGCATGTCCTCTCTCGCCACATCCATAAACCTTATCTTAGGCCTTCCTCTTTTCCTGTTACCTGGCAGCTTCAACCTTAACATCTTTTTCCCAATATACTCTGCATACCTCCTCAACACATGTCCAAACCAACGTAATCTTGCCTCTCTGGCTTTGTCTCCAAACCTTCCAACCTGGGCTGACCCTCTAATATACGTATTCCCAGTCCTGTCCTTCTTCGTCACACCCAGTGCAAATCTTAACATCTTCAACTCTGCCACGTCAAGCTCTGACTCCTGCCTTTTTGTCAATGCCACTGTCTCCAACCCATATAACATAGCTGGTCTCACTACCCTCTTGTAGACCTTCCCTTTCACTCTTACTGGTACGCATCTGTCACAAATCACTCCTGACCCTCTTCTTCACCCACTCCACTCTGCCTGTACTCTCTTCTTCACCTCTCTTCCACACTCACCATTACTCTAAAATGTTGATCCCACGTACTTAAACTCATTCACCTTTGCCACCTCTACTCCCTGCATCCCCACCATTCCTCTGTCCTCCCTCTCATTCACACACAAATATTCTGTCTTAGTCCTGCTGACATTCATTCCTCTTCTCTCTAGAGCATATCTCCACCTCTCCAGGGTCTCCTCCACCTGTTCCCTACTCTCACTACAGATCACAATGTCATCTGAAAACATCATAGTCTATGGGGACTCCTGTCTGATCTCTTCTGTCAACCTGTCCATCACCATTGCAAATAAGAAAGGGCTCAGAGCTGATCCTTGATGTAATCCCACCTCCACCTTAAATGCATCCGTTACTCCTACCACAGTCCTCAATGCTGTCACACTACCCTCGTACATATCCTGTACCACTCTTGCATACTTCTCTGACACTCCCGACTTCCTCAAACAATACCACAACTCCTCTCTAGGCACCCTGTCATATGCTTTCTCTAAGTCCTCAAAGACACAATGCAACTCCTTCTGACCTTCTCTGTACTTCTCCATCAACGCTCTCAGATCAAACATTGCATCTGTAGTGCTCTTTCCTGGCATGAAACCATACTGCTGATCTCTAATCATCACGTCCCTTCTTAACCTATCTTCCACTACTCTTTCCCATAACGTCATGCTGTGACTGATCAATCTAATCCCTCTGTAGTTACTACAGCTCTGCACATCACCCTTATTCTTAAAAATCGGTACCAAAATACTTTTTCTCCATTCCTCAGGCATCCTCTCACTTTCTAAGATTTCATTAAACAATCTAGTTAAAAACTCCACTGCCATTTCACCTAAACACCCCCAGGCTTCCACAGGTACGTCATCTGGACCAACAGCCTTTCCATTTTTCATCCTCTTCTTAGCTATCCTTACTTCCTCCCTGCTAATCCACTGCACTGCATGATTCACTATCCACAAATCATCCAACCTTCTCTCCCTCTCATTCTCTTCATTCATCAACCCCTCAAAGTACTCTTTCCATCTGCTCAACACACTCTTCTCGCTTGTGAGTAAGTTTCCTTCACTATCCTTTATCACCCTTACCTGCTGCACATCTTTCCTAGCTTGGTCCCTCTGTCTACCAATCAGAACATGTCCTGTTCTCCCTCCTTAGTGTCCAACCTTTCATACAACTCTTCATATGCCTTATCCTTAGCCTTTGCCACCTCTCCCTTTGCCATTTGCCTCATCTCCTTATACTCCTGTCTACTTTCTTCATCTCTCTGACAATCCCACTTCTTCTTCACCAACCTCTTTCTCTGTATACACTCCTGTACTTCATCAGTTCACCACCAGGTCTCCTTGTCCTCCTTCCTCTTTCCAGATGTCACACCAAGCACCTTTCTAGCCATCTCCCTTACTAGCTCTGCTGTAGTTACCCAGCTATTTGGTAACTCTTCACTGCCACCCAGTGCCTGTCTTAACTCTTCCCTGAACTCCACCTCACAATTACCCTTTTTCAATTTCCACCATTTGGTCCTTGGTGCTGCCCTCACACTCCTCCTCCTCTTCTTGATCACTAATTTCATCCTGCAAACCACCATCCTATGCTGCCTAACTACACTTTCCCCTGCCACCACTTTACAGTCTCCACTCTCCTTCAGACTGGCCCTTCTACATAAGATATAATTCACCTGTGTGCATCTTCCTGCACTCTTGTATGTCACCCCATGTTCCTCCCTTTTGTTAAAATATGTATTCACCACAGCCATGTCCATCCTTTTCGCAAAATTCACTACCATATGACCTTCTGCATTCCTTTGCTTAACATCATACCTACCCATCACTTTGTCATCCCCTCTGTTCCCTTCACCAACATGCCCATTGAAATCTGCTCCAATCACCACTCTCTCACCCTTGGGTACAGTCATCACCACTTCATCCAACTCATTCCAAAATTTTTCTTTCTTATCCATCGCACACCCAACTTGTGGAGCATATGCACTAACAACATTCATTATTACACCATCGATTTCCAGCTTCATAAACATCACTCTATCTGACACTCTTTTCACCTCCAAAATACTCTTGGCATACTGTTCCTTCAGGATAACCCCTAAGCCATTTCTCCTCCTATCCACACCATGATAAAACAATTTGAATCCACCTCCGATACACCTAGCCTTGCTCCCCTTCTGTCTGGTCTCTTGCACACACAATATACCAACCTTCCTTCTGTCCATCATATCAACTAGCTCTCTCCCTATACCAGTCATACTGCCAACATTCAAAGTTCCAACCCTCACTACCACAGTCCTAGCCTTTACCTGCCTCCGGCCATGCCTTCCACCTCTTCTCCTCCTTCGGCCAACAGTAGCCCAATTTCCGCCAGCACCCTGTTGGCCAACAGTACTGGTGGCGGTCATTGTTAATCTGGGCCTCGACCAATCCGATATATATATCTGTACTGTTTGTCCACATGTAGGATTTGGCAAAACTTTTTATGCCAGATGTCCTTCCTGACGCAACCCTCCCCATTTATCTGGGCTTGGGACTGGCACAAAGAAACGCACTGGTTTGTACATCCCCAGTGGCTGGGTTAGAGCTATGAGCATACTAATTCATGAACTCAGGCCTTAGAAGTTTGCATTACCCTAATCTGCACTCTCTCCTTTTTGGTGTAGCCATAGGTGTTATGTACAAGTAGGGAAACACAGTACTTTTGTATATATCACAATGCATATACAGAGGAAGACTCAACAGTGGAAGTGAATAATAAGCATTTAACAAATTATTGCAATGATTTATGGCCTGAGAGCTAAGCTTCAGTACAAACAATGTCAACTTAATGCACCTTAAGAAACCTTCTCCATTGGCATAAATGGATATCATCCTGACTATGGCCAATGAGCCCCAGGTTTGATTAGCGCCATGGGTATCTGGGGGAGGAGATGGCATAAGGTGAAGAAGAGGAATTAAGATGCTTTGCTTACCATTCATTAAGGAGAGGGAGAAGGGTATGTGGCCTTTGTTTGATGCTAGAGTCCCTATTGAACATACCTCATTGGGGCACATTACCCATCCCCCCTCAAATACTGTGGGTATACACATGCTGCAGACATAGGACTACGTGAAGAGCCCTAATCTCTGTCTGTTGATGATAGTCTCATGCTGTTGTGTGTTTCACTACCACTGACAGGGAAAAAATGCACTAAGGAATGGCCAAGGGGAGGTCTTAATGGCCAGAGATGGTGGGGGGGACTGTGATTAAATGCTGCAATAAATAAATTAATTAATTAAATTCAATTAATTAATTAATATAGAAATAATGAATGAATGGACATTAAGAACCGGAGGAGTGTTTCTGTAAGTCAGATGTAAGAGACGAAATTCATATTGAAAGTTGAGTGTTGGTGCCATCCTAATATGAGGTGTTGTGAAATACTTAAACCACTTTGGTTGTAGTATACTGCTGTGAGAGTGAATGGAGAACCAATGATAGAGCCTGGTAACATTTCAATTATAAATGCAACCTTTGAATCATTTGTAAAAATATTGCAATAAACAAAAAGGGACTAAAAATGATTCACGACTATACCGCACAACCTCTAAACCCAAGAAATCTGGACAAATCCAAAAAAAATGGGGGGACGGATTTTAAATATTGCTTTTATAAACACAGAAAGTTGGTAGGATGACAGGTTTTATTAGAATGTATTTTCTGACAGATATAAAATCTGAATCTCAAATGTGTGCCATTATTTAGTGATTTTAGTCTTCAGTGATTGTCCTGAAAACCACAAATTTCATGAGGAACAGACCGAAAATATAAGGTAAAAATCTGGACATTCTGCAAAAAATCTCTTCAGAACTGCTTGACTCACCTCCTGCCCACTTCTTTATATACTGGAGAATGTGTACATCACAGTCCATTTGTTTTTACTCCCTCTAGAATAATGTGATAGCTGTCACATACATGCATATTTTTTCTTAACTTTGTCTGCTTACATCATTAAAGAAATCTGTGAATAAATTAAAAAATGTATATATATATATATATATATATATATATATATATATATATATATATATATTCAGGCATTGCCCTGGAGTCATCACAGTTTTGTTATTTACTTTTCTTTCTAATAAATTTCTAGTTTATTTGTTGTCTAAGATTTTCTGCACTTTTTAGGTACTAATGTATATAAAGTACATTAAAGATTTCTTTTATCTCAACCTTGCACCCTCCTTTCGTTATAAGGTATACACTTAATCACGTTTGAATTTTGCTGCAACCTTCAGTCGTTTTAGATGCACTCTTCTGACTGCTTCCATCCTGTCTTTACAGATCTATTGTCTCCACAATGTGTCACTGAATTATATGAGGCTACAACATAGCAAGCAAAATATGCTATTTATCAGTGTCACAGAGTTCACCCCCAGCCCTTCCAGAAAATGCCTCTTCCAAAGAGTGAAAATGCAGTCATCTGTTTTAACCTGCGTATATCTATTTTTCTTGAAGGTTTCATTCTTTTATTCAGCTTTAATTCCACCCTGCATAAAGTAAATCATTTAAAAATCCTTCAAATCAGCCTCTTACAGATAAGACATATGCTACAAGTAGGAGCGCGTGCACACACACACACACACACACACACACACACACACACACACACACACACACACACACACACACACACACACACACACACACACACACACACACACACACACACACACACACACACTGATTTAGGGTAAATTCCCCTGTATCTGAGCAGCACAATAGAAGTATCCTGTCTTGGCTTGAAAACCATATCCCCTTTTCCACTCTCTACCCTCTACATTTCTATAAAAGATGCTCAAACCGAGCTCTGTATGAGTATTAGCTCTGTATGTTTTTTTCTTTTTTTGGGGGGGTGGGGGGTTAAGATGTCTAACTAAGAGCAAGAATACATTGTTGTTGAGCTTGTTTATACTGTCTGAGCATTAAGCATTTATAGGATTTTTAATTCATTTTGTGATGTTCAACATGTCAAGTTCTCCCTAAGTAATGTCTGAGTGAGTGTCAGCATTGCTGCATTGAGCTGTTTGGTAGGACTAGGTTTCCCTAATCCAAGTTAAGAAAGTGTCAGAAAGAAATGCAGAATCCCTTATTTGGAAACCAATTTTATCTTTGTTCCCTGTGTAAAATTTCTTTACAGAAATTACTTCCTACGTCATTATAATTTAACTTTATTTTGATCTTCTGCGACACAAGGCCTTTCTGTTTTTTGCTGTTTGCAGTTTATTTGATAGGTATTGTTCTATTTCACTACTTTAAAGCACCAAGTTAGATCTGTCATTTGATCTTCTTCCATTTTATATGATAATTCTAAACATTATGTTGTGCCATAGAATGACAAATAAGATGTTTTACAATTCCCGTGGTACAAAAATCCAGATCAGCATAATAGCACACAAAATAAAAATGCAGAGGTTGCCTGGGAAAAATCTGACTCATATACTGGGTACATCTTCAGTTTCACATCTTACAAATGAATGGTGATACTTATTGCAGCAATGTTATATTATATTGTATTTGATGTACCTGGTAGTCATTAGGGCTGTATTTGCTACAGAAATTTCCTGAATGGAGTTAATCTAGTTTGACATTTACAGGAAAATATGGAAACATGCGGAAGTTACTAATGTGTGCATATTTATTTATTTATATATGTAGTTTATTAATTCATTCATTCATTTAGTCAGACATTTGTTAAACAGGAAACGATCTAGCCCAGTGTTTTTTTTAAAGCCACAATTGTGTGTTTTTGTTTGTGTGTGCACATACATGCATCTCTACTTAATGAATAATAAAATGTTTGTCCGTCACAACCATCAGCAGAGCATCCTGCATTGACAAAACTGCTTATAATGGACAACATCTAATGACCACACCACAAACCCCTAGAGATTTATCATGCACAGTATCTGTCAGTGCAGGTGAAACAACAATAGCTAGTTCAACAGTATGAGCCATGACATATACACAGCGGCAGTGTGTGTCACACAGGACAATATTATAGAGTCATTTCTCTGGACAAACTATACAGGGCAATGCAGGGTCACGTCAGACACACTTTTGTCAACAAGTGTCTAAGACTGACAATTCCCAGGGTCGGAGAATAATGCCCTTTCCTGGGGAATTGTACGGTCTTAGAGTTGGAATAAATAATTAACAGGGGGTTCAGAGGCAGCTTGCCCCTTCCTGCAAAAAACATGTTTTAAAATTTGCATGCTGCGGGGTTATTGTATGGAACATGTGCAAAAGTGTGTCACCTTTTTTGTCATTGCTGTGCCATCAATGTTTCCTTGTAGCGATGATTTTAGGTAATTGGTGGTGCTGCGGTAGCGTTGTCGTCTCACAGTTAAACGTTGCCCATTCGATTCTCAGTTACAGCGTCTACTGTGTGACGACATGCGTGAATGGGCGTTCCTTCGTTGAAGGTTGTGCGTTAGGCCCGGCAAGCCAGCACGTAAAACTCTACTGCCAATCATTAGCGGACCGGAGTTCCGCTGTGGCGACCCCTAACCGGGAAAAGCCGAAAGACACACACATATAAATATGTGTGCATATATATAGACAGAGAAAGAGAGAGAAATATATATATATATATATATATATATATATATATATATATATATATATATATTTATATGTAGATATACACACACACACACACACACACGCACACAGCTATAGTATAGCGATGTAGTTGGGCTAAGTGTTTTGCAATGGAATGGCCCAAATGGGAACCTAAAGGGCCCATAGAGGAATCAGAAGGAATATCCAGAAGTGTCATGTGGAGCAATGTGCCATGGGGGGGCCAAAGGATATATGTAGTGTGTAGGAGCATTACCTTGTGCAGTTTGTAGGAACATTAACTTGTGTAGTGCGTAGGAACATTACCTTGTGCAGTGTGTAGGAACATTACCTTGTGTAGTATGTAGGAACATTACCTTGTGCAGTGTGTAGGAACATTACCTTGTGTAGTGTGTAGGACCATTAGCTTGTGCAGTGTGTAGGAACATTACCTTGTGCAGTGTGCAGGAGCCTATAGTTTGTAATAACATTAACTTGTGTAGTGTGTAGGAACATTACCTTGTGCAGTGTGCAGGAATATTACCTTGTGTAGTGTGTAGGAACATTACCTTGTGTAGTGTGTAGGTACATTACCTTGTGTAGTGTGTAGGAACCTTACCTTGTGCAGTGTGTAAGAGCATTACCTTGTGCAGTGTGTAGGAGCATTACCTTGTATAGAGTGTAGGAGCATTACCGTATGTAGTGTGTAGGAGCATTACCAGGATTACCTTGTGTAGTATCACTTTCTGTTTGAAAAAAGGTGACCTGTTACCAGGCAGACAATTGAGGCAGCCAAAGAGTGGACTGAATAAGGATTAGATGATGCTGATACTGGAGACCAGAGCTTGATAGACAGAAAAGCAGATGGCTCTTTCACAGTGAAAAATAGAATTCTGAAAAACAGAATGCAAACCAGTGTGTGTGTGTGTGTGTGTGTGTGTGTGTGCGTGTGTGTGTGTGTGTGTGTGTGTGTGTGTGTGTGTGTGTGTGTGTGTGTCTGTGTGTGTGAGTGTGGGTATGGGTGCATGCGTGTGTGTGAATCCTCGGAAGGGGTGACACCATGTCCAGAATTAGCTTCTCTGCCCTGACATATACACAGTGGAAGTGCAGTATCACAAAGAATAATATTGTCACTCCCCTACTTTGGACACAATAGAAGAGTCTCTGTGGGTTTTATTCAAGCAGTTTTATTATATACAGACACATTACGATTGAAGTGTACTGACCTTAATTTAAGCAACTTTTATACAGACTGACTACTGCAATCATACATGTTTACCCTCTGGCTGCACTCTCAAAATGGCACTGGGAATAGCACGTGCCCAGTATTTATATGTACTCGCTCAGTCCTTGATATGCTTCTTAATGGCACAGCACATACACGCTGATCTACATCCTCCCTCTGAGAAGTAGATCATGCAATGGTATGAATCTATTTGGCATGCAGATATTACAAGTAGTTATTTGTCATGCAATTATACAAAACTAGGTACATATATGCAGTTATGTCCATGTTGCTGCGTATTTCACACTGGGCCTGGATATTCGACCATATCATGTGACATAAAACTAGGAATTATGTTTAGCAACTGGAGCTGTCTCTACAGAATGTTCACTCTTGGAAGTATTTGGATATCCTTAGGAATAGAAGTAGAGGTTGAAACACACTCTGGGATGGGAACAACGTCTGATTCGCTCTGATATCTAGATTCTGTATCTCAGGAACAATGCTCTGATGCTGATTCTGGTACAGGAAGAAGATGCCTGCGATTTCTCCTGTACTCCACACTCTCACATTCTACAAGGTAGGATCTCAGCTCGGCACTTATGCCTGTAGCTTGAGCAATCCAGTCAAAACCTTTCACCATTTATATCCTTGCTGTCTCTCCTTCCCTCAGTGGATGAAAAAATCTGTTTAATGTATTATAACTGGACTTCTGAATAGAATGCTTCTTCAATAATTGAGCCTTGATGGTTTTGTTGTTCTTGCTTTAGGCTTCAATAAACTAGAACTAATAGGTAGCATCATTTTGGTTTGCCTGGATAGAAGTCTTTGAACAGGTGAGCCAAGTATATCATCACAGGGTATGTTTCTGAGATTAAGTAAATTCAAAAAGACATCTGTATTGTCACGCTTTGACCTTTCAAGTAATTACTTTACACTCTGCACTGCATGTTCAGTTAGCCCATTTCACTATGGGTATTCAGGACTAATGACATGTACAAAGTAACATTCTTTTGCCTCTTGCAAATTTCTGAAACAGCTGACTAGTAAATTAAGTACCATTGTCAGAAATAACTTTGTGTGGACTACCATGGGCTGATAAATGACGTTTCAACTTAGTTATAACAGTAGTGGATGTTAGGTTAGGTAGTAAGTCAATCTCAAACCAATTCAAATAAGAGTCAACCAATACTAAATAGTGTTGATTGTCCCACTCGAAGATAGTGGCTGCTGTTGACCAAGGTAGTTCAGGAACTGGACTTAGCTAAAGTGGTTCTCATTGTGGTCTAGTACTATTGCATACTGAACAAGAAGAAAGCACTTTATCAATGTCTTTCATTAATGAAGGCCAAAATACTAGCTCTCTTGCTCTTCTCTTAGTGGATGCGGAACCTTGGTGACCACGATGCAAAATCTATATATATTCCTGTTGTAAAGAAACTGGAACAACAATTTTAGGACCTTTGAAAATAATGCCATCTTTCATCAACATTTCATCTCTGTAAGGAAAATAGGTATGCACGTCAGGTGGTACACTAGATTGCTTTGACAGCCATCCAACATGAATGTAGTGATTGCGTTTTTGCAAAATTGGATCAGTCTTTGTGTGATTTCTCAACTCAGCAAGCCTAGTAGTAGAAAAATTACATACTGCCATCACATCAAATTCAAAATTCTCTGCATCAAGTTGTTCCGTCATATTTCTGGGTGATCTGGATAAGTTATCACCCAGATAGAGTAGTTTGCCTTTCGTATGCCTTGAAGTTGTACATTTGCAATTTGAACATCATTCTTTGTAATCTCACTGGAGCAGAATGCATAGGCTTCTTTAGAATAGTAACTAGAGGTTGGTGGTCAGTTTCAATCTGAATAGCTCGAGCATACATATAATCATGAAACATGGAACATGCAAATACTATTGCCAAAAGTTGTTTCTCAATTTGAGCTTATTGCATTTCAGTTTGGGTAAGTGTTCTAGATGCATAAGCTACTGGTCTGCCCTCTTGAAGAGTAACTGCACCAAGACCAAATGTTGAAGCATCTCAGGAAAGAGTAACTGGTTTATTCACATCATAGTATCTTAATGTAGGTGGGGGTAGCAATTTACTGCTTAAGGTCTTCAAATGCCTTCTGGTGCTGTTCTAATCATGACCATGCAACATTTTTGCACATCAGCTCTCTTAAAGGTGATGTCAACTCACTGAAGTCTGGTATAAACTTGCTAAATAATTGACCCTGCCTAGGAAACACTGTAGAGCCTGAATATTGTCTGATGCTGACATTTCAAGAATAGCTGCTTGCTTGGTCGGGTGTGGTCTCAAGCCAATACTAGTAAATAAATGGCCTACATATGTATCTTCTGGAAGTCTGAATTTGCACTTCATAAGATTGAGCTTCAAGTTTACTTCAAGTGCTCAGTCTAGAGCTCTCTTTAGGTTTTTTCCATGCTCTGCTTCACCATTGCCTCCAACTAATAAATCATATACTATTATGGCAAAAGGGTAACCCAAAAAAAAGTTGCTCCGTTGCACACTGGAAGACTTCACTTGCCAAATTTATTCCAAATGGCATTCTTAGGAATCTGTATCTGCCAAATGGGGTACCAAAAGTGGTTAGTAATGAGGATTTGCAATCAAGCATCACTTCCAAAAATGAACTGTTTGCATCCAAAACAGAAAAAAACAGTGGCATTTGGTATTAGAGCTGCGACCTCTTCAAATGTATGCATTGGATGATGTGGTCTTTTCAATGCTTTGTTTAAATCTCTTAGGTCAATACATATACTGATTTTGTCTGAGCCTTTTTTGTGAGCTGCTACCATAGACGACATCCATTCAGTTGGTTCTGTAACTGGACAAATTACACCTTGCTGTACCATTTTATCCACCTAAGCCTTAACTTTATCCTGCATAACTATTGGAACTCTTCTTGCTGGTCCGTCTACTGGAGTGACCTCTGGGTCTAACTTCATGGAATACACAACTGGAAGTTTGCTCAATTTGTCATCGAAAACATCAGCATACTCTGAGAAAATGGCTTTGGAAAAATTGGAACTAGAATATGCACTTATGTGAAGAACTTCATTGGTAAAAGAAAACAGATTCATTCTCAAACTATCTTTGAGACCCAGTAAAGACTGTACTGGTCTTCAAACTACATAGAATAACAAGCTGTAACAGTTCTTGGCCAAATAACATGAAAGCATCACTGAACCCTTGGTCTGAATTTCTTCACCTCCATAAGCAATACGTTTTGCATTGCTGGCCACATTGAGTTGCTCATTAGTTCTCACTTTAGCAAATGTGTCTACTGATGTAACATTACAGTTCAACCAGCGTGTGCTTTAAGCTCTGTGGATTTACCATTGATCCGGACTGTACAAAATACTTTGCTTTTTGACAATAAATTCACTGCATCAACTCTCTCACCAATTACTAATACACCATCTACATAGAAAGCTGAATTACAGTCTACTTGATTGCAATTTGCCTTTTTGTGTGACCTTTCTTTACATCTGTGTGAGATTTACTTGATTTGCAAAATTTTTGAAAATGGTTTCATTTTTTACACTTGTGGCATTGCTGACCAAATTCTAAGCATCTCTCTCATGACTGGCACCACAACTGCTAATTCATGCTTGTACCGCACTGAGGAGCATGCTTCTTTAACTGAACTAATCTTAGAACTACGTGGTTTCCTTGGTGAGCCAACAGGGGCTGTGGCTGCCATGTGCTTAGGCCTACTTCTGTTTGCCACATGTGGCATGCTATCTACATTTGCCCTGGAGCCTCCTGAAACCATGCTCTTGTCACTTGCAAGCATACTTGTGTGTTTTTCTCTCACTTCATGGATTTGACAAATGTCTGTGGCTTTACTCAATGTTAAATCACTGTCATCACAGCAGCACTATTAATACCACACACAAGCCTGTCCTTTATGAACTCATCTCTTAAGTCACTAAACCAATACATTTTGGCTTTGTTTCTCAGGTCAGTTATATAAGCTGCAAAAGTTTCCCATGGTTTCTGATCTGTTGTGTAAAACAAATGCCTTTCTAATGCAATATTTGTCTGGGGGTTACACATTTCTCTGAACTTGCTCTTCAGACACTCAGGGTTTTCCCTTAATTCGGCCTGTACAACAATATGACGATTTTCACCTTCTCCCTCATTTACTGCTGGTGCATACACAAATGAACGCTCTCTTTCTATGGCCTCTGACCCAGCTAAGTTTAGCACAATCAATGCCCTGGTGAGTGCATCTTTATCTGAATAAGATGCTTGTATAAAAATATTGTACTCTTGCTAAAATATTCTCCAGTTCTCTGCAATGTTCTGATCAAATACAAATGGTAAGGGCTTTTGAAATCCATCTGCCATATTCACATACCAGTGAAGGGTTTTGCAAATATGGACAAACACACACACACACACACACACACACACACACACACACACACACACACACCAGAAGTTTATGCCAATACTTGTAACCTTGCCCAATAGCACAATAAGCCTCTGTGTAACTGAAATTTGTGAAATAAGTCTCTCGGGCATTGTAATGCTCTTAAAATTACTGTATTGCAAGAAATCACATCTTATCAGTGTAAGAAACACATCAAATAACTGTATGATGCAAATGAACTGGGTAAGAGAAACTCAGAGTCAATAACATTTCAAAGTAATTGCACTTTGTGAATAAACTGTACACAGCACACTGAAATTTCCCCAAAGTTATGGTACCTTGCTAGGGCACCTCTTTACAGTGCAAGAAACACTCTGTAATGGCAGCAGCTTGCGAATAGACACACCCCGCACAAGAACATTTCTAAGTGGCTATAATTTGACTGTACTTCATGAAATAGTTGCACTTTGCACAAAAATAAACTCTTCAGAATACATGCACAGTAATAAGCACACACTGTAAGCACTTTTACACACTCTGAATACTTCAAATAACTCTAGTTATGCCATTAATACAGTATGAAGCTGTAGTAATGCCAAAACTCAGCACTTTGCCAAAAACATGCAGTCTCTTTGCTTTATTTATGCTTTATGTGACTTTTTTCCCTTCTTATATTCATTTTGCTCGTTTAATCTCTTTTCATGCCCATTGTACTATTCTTGTGGTCGTTTTACTCTAAACATGCCCGTTTTGCTTAAATACACTCTTTTTGCTTTAAACATACTTGTTTTCTTTTTTCTTTTTTCGTCGCTTTTCTGATAATCATTTTATCAAATATCTTAATTTTAAACATTTCCCCTAGTTAATAAACTTTTTGTGCCTCCTGCTTGTTTAATAATGCGGTTTGTGCCCTTGTAATGCACCATTTTATCTTTTTTATAAAATAAGCAGTTTGTGCAAATTCTCATTTACTTTGATTCTTTTCTGGCTCTTTTTCATGCTCGTTTCTTTTAGTTTACCTTCACTGTTATCTCGGCACCTCATAGTTCTGAATATCATTCTATGGAATCCTGACCATGTCGCTCTCCTACTTTGGATACAATGGAAGAGTGTTCGTGGGTTCTGCTCAAGCAACTTTATTATATACAAACACATCACGACGATAGATGCTTGCTGACTTTGACTTAAGTAACTTGTATACGAACTAACTACTGCAACCATACATGCTCACTCTCTGGCTGCACTCTCAAAATGGCACTGGGAGTAGCACGTGCCTGGTATTTATATGTGCACGTTCAGTCCTTGATATGCTTCTTAAAGACACAGCTCATACATTCTGATCTACAAATATGATGCATACATTGTTCTGTATAAGCTGTGATAAACAGTGTATAGTTACGTCAAGTCAGATAACTTCCCATACATCACACAGGAAGGAGGGTGTCTGGGGTCGCAGATGTCATCATTTGCATACATGCCCATGGACGCATACCACAGTGCTCTCTACACAATCAGAAAGTCAGTGGAGTTGCAGACATGGGTCACAGAAGTGTCACCATTGTCACAAATGATTCTCTGTCTTGACCAAAAGGCAAAGCCACTACAGGCTTCAGCAGTGTGGACACTACGATGGCAGATCATGAGGAAGGCACCTTCCAGATGTGCAGTGGGTTTCTGTCACATTACCAGTTTAGATGAACTACAAGATACATGTGGTAGAAGAGGTGCAATGTGATCTGTATGGGATTTGCACATGAGTTGCCCCATACTGGATGTGATATTACATCCATGACAGAGACATACAGTATTCCCTGCAATGGCCATGCTGTGTGGCCATCACGGATATTGACACATATCTCTGGCCAGAGGCATCACTGAGGTGTAGTGAACCAATGGTGGCACAGGATCCACATGGAGATGGACATGGATACAGTGTGTGCAAGTATAGATTGTATCCTCCACACACATTGTCAGCTATTCCCTATGGAGAATTTCTCAGAATAAAAAGATTGAATTCTGATACTAAAATGGCTTATAATGAGGCATATAAAGCAGCCAAGATATTTAAAGCTAGAGGATATAATCCAGTTAATATAGAAAATAGTCTATGTAGAGCTTTTAGATATAGTAAAGGCACCATTAGACAGAATAATTATGAATACAATAATAAATATAACATTGATCAGGAAAGAATGTTCTTTGTTACAAAGTACACTAATTTTTCTATAATTAGTAATAAAATAATTCTGGAGTACTGGAATTTTATTAAGAAAGATGTTGCATCATTAAAAGACATAAAATTGATGATATCATACAAAAAAGGTAAAAGTATACAGGATTTTTTAGTACATAGCATTTATAAAAAGCCCTGTATTAGTGGACTAAATACTGTGCAAAATCTGGGAACATTCCCTTGTGGAAAATGTTCCATTTGTAAACATGTAGTGAATGAGGTAGATAAAATAAATGGAAAAACCTTTACTATAAGAGCTAAATATACGTGTATGAGTAGGGGTGTTATTTATGTTATATTTTGTGATTGTAATAAATATTATATTGGGGAAACAAAAAGAATGTTAGCGGACAGGATTAAAGAGCATATTAGAGATGTAAAAAATAATAAAATTACTAGTCCCATTGCTGAGCACTTTAACTCTGTACATCATGGAAATATTGAACATATAAAAGTTTCTATTTTGGAACATGTTCCACTTTATTATAATGATTTAGATGGGCAAAAAAATATATTAAGACAAAAGGAATCTATTTTGATTATGAAATTTGGAACTTTGCAACCATATGGAATGAATAGAGAATGTAACTGGCAATGTCTTGTCTAAGACTATGACTTTAAATATATTTAGTATATGTAATTTGACTGTTTGATTACATAATTGATTAATTATTTGTCTTTTGTATATATTGCAAGTGTTTTATGAGTTTTACTGTTTTACTCTGTAAAGGCTGTTGGCCGAGGCGCTAGAGAAAGGATCTGTTCAACGGAATAAATTTTATTTGGAAGGTAGAGCTGGGACTCACTGTTGGTCTTTGTTGTTTATATACATATTTTGCTTCTTGTTGTTCAACTATAGATTGTATGAGTCCAGCCATAGCATCATCCCTGGTTTGCTTTGTCTCATGGAGCCTTTGGCAATCATATATATAATTGTGCTATCATTTCTTAGTTGCAAGCAGGCCTACACAAGTGTATGACAGTGTGTTATACAGAATAGGACAGATATGAGGGGGATGTAATGGCATTCCTGTTGCAGTAGGTTGCCATCTCTTGGATACAGTTGTAGGTGTACAGACTAATAACGTACAAACTCTGTAGATGCAGGTGTGTGTTGCACACAAGTATAGTGCTGAACATTAGCGTTACCATAATTAAATTACTATTATAGACGTTTGCTCACAGGGTAGTATTCACAAGGATATGATGCTGCTGATGCAGTACCTTTTATCACAGTACTGTACACCAATATGTACCTTGTCAGTCTCTGTCTTATGGGAATCCTGCTTTTGTGCTGTCAAGTAGTACTTTAATCTGCTCAGACAAGACTGCAGCCCTGATTCCTAATAAATCGTACACACACAGTCTCTCTCACACACACACACACACACACACACACACACACACACACACACACACACACACACACACACACACACACACACATATACACACAAGGTTACCTCTGTCCTGCTGTTGTCTGTGAACTGATATGAAGCATATAACTGACGGAAGGAATTGACCAGTTCATTTGCTTGTCACTGAAATGCTACAGATACCTGCTTCCATAGGCAGGTTGTGTGTATACATATGTTGCAGTATATCATTGCACTAAGGTGAGATAATCATGATTCAATGTCCTGTGTGGGGCCTAATTCTCAAGTTATCATTCTGAATTACTGAAGATTCATGACAATGGCTGCAGATGCTATTTCCACATGGAGAAGACCTGCCTAGAGTTTTTCAGAGAGCACTTTTATGCTTTTTCTCTGACACAACCAGTTTGGGAGCAGCTTTTGTGACCTTAGGCATATGACTTGGCAGGCCAGATGTTCAAGATGACCAGCAGGAATATCAGGCACTGATGCAATGATCTGTATCATAACCTCTCTTAAGATCTATGGGTATGGGAAGCAGGGTTAAGACAGAGGTACACTGAACTGTGTGGCTACTGTTTGCCATTTTTGCTGTGTCATACTGCAAACAGTGCTCAAAAACCAAGTAAAAAATAACTAGAAAACCAAGCTCAACCACAAAGGAAAGGAACAGCCGTAACTCAAGTAAAAAAGATAAAATTAGCACTTTTGTTCTGTGTAATGTCATTAAAGAGAACAAAAGTGTTAATTTCATCTTTCCTTTTTACTTGAGTGAGTTATGGCTGTTCTTTCCCTTTGTTGAATACTGCAAACAGTAGCTTTTATTTCTGTCTTTCACAGCTATCTTCCCAATATAATTTATTTCCACTGACAGATCTCAGGATGTACCAGGCCTGTTGCTGTGAGTGACTGCCACTGTATGTTCTGTTGTGGTACTGTGTTATTTTGTGTGGTAGGGCACATGATTTAGCCCCTGATAAGGTGTAGCCAGCATTTCATGTTTCTGCTTTGCTGCACATACCTGTGATAATGCGGCTGCTCCCGCTCCACTCTACTTACACTTGGTAATGTAGGTTGCTGCACTAGCTGTGGGCACCTTGTCTTGGTTCTTCTTAACTGCAAATCAGATGGCAGTGTAGTATCTGTCTGGTGCTGTATCTTCTATCTCATGCTTATGCTTGCTTGGATGTATATGTGGGTCTGTAGCTTTGCGCTGTAATCCACAAGTCAGTCACACCTGTATGTCATATGTGGTGGCTTGCATATCCCTTTTGTCTTTACCCAAGGCCTGATTAAGAGAAGAAGACTGCCAAGTGCAGAAGGAACTAGTAGAAACTAGCAGCACAGCTGGGTTAGTGGCATCACATTTGTGCATCTGTACTGTATATTGTGTGCAGCTATAGCTCCGCTTCACTAATAACACTTTTCTCATAGTGTCTGCCTTCAACAGGTCACAGTGGTCCTCCATCAGAGCCACCAACAGCATCTCCTGCTAAAGCTGCAGCTGTAATAAAGATACAAAGTGGGAGTGGCTTGCAGGGAGATGGTCTCACCTTTTTCCACCCATTCCCACCCATCCAGATAGTTAGCCCATGACAGTCACCTGCCCTTTCTTGAATGTGTGGTGGAGGTGGTGATTGACTGGGTGATGGCACACTGTGTTGTCAATGACCAGCTGTATTGCAGCAGGTATCAGACTCATTAAACCAGCTGACTGATGCCATCAAACTACCAGAAGAGAGAATGTTCCCCATCACTTTTCAGCTGAACCAAGAAACTGTGTCTCTGTGTTCCCAGGAGTGTCCCTCTAGTGTCCCTCTGGACCTTTTAACAGTTGGCATGCAGTCTGTTCCTTGCCATTAATTTAATCTGTCTGTCTCTTTCTGTGTATCTATGTTCCCCATCTTGTGTATGCATATACAGCCTTGTTCATTTGTACTATTCCATGTGAATACCTTTACCCCTGCTGACCATGCTTCCCCTCTATTCCTCCCCCTTCATGACTTTCACCTCCTTATTCCATTCTTTCTCTATATTCATAAAATGGAGGCCTTTCACTAAAAAAGTGTTGACACTTCCTCCAAGCCTGCTTCACCTTACCATGCTCCTGCTGTGTTTCTCTCCTTGCTGTGCCTCTTTTCCTAGCACCCTTCTTTCCACCTCTTTTTTGAAATCAATAAAATGTCCATCTTGTTGGTCACATATCTTTGAAACATGTGGCAGCTGCTTGCCACTGTCAGTGGCTGTTCATGCTACCTTCTGTAGCCCTTTCTTTGTCCTTATCAGTTTTGCCACTGGAACTGCAATGTTGTTCCCTTACCCTTCTTCATATCCTCTCAGTCTTGCTCCTTACGGTGAAGTTTTTGCCTACTCACATAATATGTCCCTGTTTAATTATTCATGTCTATTTTGCACTGCAGAGAATATTGCATATTGCATATCAGATGTTTTGGAAATACAGATTTGTAACAGTCACTGAAGCATATGCAAATTATATGGGAGAATACTGTAAAATCATTAGAGGAGACTGAAAAAGTTAGAATAAATGTGCAAACAATTTTGAAAAGTTGTACTTAAGTTAGTTATGCATGAGGTGACAGTGCATTTGCAGGCATTGGCTGAAGTAGTAAAACACAAGAAAATATACTATTGAATACTTGGAAAATAAATGGATGCTGGAGAAAGTACTAACATTTAGGGATTTAAAATATTTAGATCAAGATGGAGTGATGGATTGGACACTCTAAATTGGCCCTAGGTGTGAGTGCGTGTGTGTGCCTTCTGTGGAAGGTTGGGCGCTGGGCTGGCAACTCGACACTGTAAAACTCCACTGCCAATCATGAGCGGACAGGTGATTCGCTGTGGCAACCCCTAACCGGGAAAAGCCGAAAGAAGAAGAAGATCAAGATGGAATGATACCAAATAGGGGAAATACATTTAAAAAAATCACATATTGAAAAAAAATCATGTAAACTATTAGATGAAGCCTCACTAGGATTTTCATAGAGATCGTATTAAAGACAGTGTGTTTACTAGGAGAGTTAACTCTATTCTTTTAAATCTTGTACAGGAAATGGACTGCATCAGATACTCAACACTGTCTGTCTTTAAGTCTCTCTCCTGCTTTTCTCTTTGACCAAATGTCCAACCTTTATCCAGAAACAAAAACAATGCAAACTTCAATATGAAATGGGACTTTAGTTACTTATTGGATAAGCAGCAGAAAATGTCACCATTGGTGCATATATTGGCTTTTCTGTTTCCTTGTTATACACGATACGAAAGGATTTCCTATTTATGTAATGGAAAGGAAACTAAAGAAGTAGGTAATAGTATATCATGTTTGGTAAAATATTTCTTTCCTTAACAGAATGACCAAAACTTAAATGAAATGGCTGTTCCGACATGCTTGCTAAGATATTGTTTTCTCATGCTTTCTAGTGATCTGCAGTTTTCGAGGATCAGTTCCTCAAGGCCTGGTGCTGGAGCTTGGAGAGTCTGTCCAGATCATAGAAAAGTTTGAAGGTCAGTGCAATACTTTAAGTTATGATAAATTGTCATATTCATTATGTCAACTAACATAATGGAGTATTAACAAGAATACTCATTTGCATTATTTTGTACTTTAATCCTAAATAATGCCTTTATTTCATTGTGTGGAGCATGTATACATACAGATTTAAAAGTACTGCTAGATGAAAACAGTTGCACTATTCTGTTAATTTCCATGCTTCTTGTAACCTACCTGGCAAACTGCGAATCATGGGATGCAAGTGGGGGACGAGTGTATGAAAAATCTGCTGTGGAAGAACTATCAAAATCCACCTCCTCAAACTTTATTAAATCCAGTTCTGCCAGTTTGAATCCAACAAAGTTCTAACTGAGCAAAAATTTGCTCACTGTTATGTGGTAGGGATTTTGTTTTGAGCATTATTTTCTTTCCAAACTAATAATAAAACAGAATTTTCTGAGATATCACTGCTGATAGTTTTGAACTTGCATTACCTGATTCCATTGGCACTAGACAGCATTTGCGGCTTTGAATTAAATGTATAGCATTATTGCAAAACAGTAGGTACAGCACTAAGAATGCTGTGCAATTTGTAGGGGCCACTGTTGTTTTAAGGAGTTTTAAATGTAGCATGTGCTATTAAAAAACCCCAACACATATGTGATTAGCTGGATATTAGTCTAAAGCGGCATGCTGTACACGTGGGTCATGTTTGCAGTCAACATCAGGCTAGGCTTATAATTGCCCCAGGGCAGATAGCCTAGTATGAACCTATGAACCTATAAAAAGGGCACAGTATACTCAAATCAAGGGGTGGCGTAAGCCATACAGAATTGGGCTAGGCTTATAATTGCCCCAGGGCAGATAGCCTATTATGAACCTATGAACCTATGAACCTATGAACCTATGACTTCAGGGAGCTCTGCCACAAGGTCTGACATCCATCCATCCCTTCTCCCCTGGCCAGGCTGGTATTACATTACTCCAGATACTTTCATGTAATTGGGATAAAAATAATGTCTACCTACACAGTCTTTAGCTCTTTCTTGATGCATTTGCTGAATGTACAATCACTGCTCAGAATACAGAGAGAGAGAGTGTATGAGTGTGTGTGTGTGTGTGTGTGTGTGTGTGTGTGTGTGTGTGTGTGTGTGTGTGTGTGTGTGTGTGTGTGTGTGTGTGTGTATTAAGTCTGTTGGGCTAAGCTTTGACTAAAGAGCAGTCCAGATATATGCCCCTTTGGGGACACTTCTATTTCATTTTTACCATCTGGTTCTTTCAGAGAGTAGTAGGGCTTGTCTGCCTCTGTTAAACTTTGTAGAGGTACTTGCATGTATCACATTCCTTATACAGATTTCGATGACTAGTGTGTTTATTATCTATGATTAGAGGACAGTATCAGTGATTGCAATATGTGCCAGGGATTCTGACCCAGTACATTTAGGGCTATATGTAATTTCCTCCTGATCTATCTGAACAAAACAAATGTAACAGCCATTTTATATAAGTCTGCATGTCTTCATCCCCTTAAAAAACAGAGAACGGGAAAGGCATACAGAAATGCCAAAAGAGACTAGGTAGTTAGACAGCTGCCTTCAGGATTTTAGATCCAAGGATGTCAACTCCGTGGAGGTGCTCAAACAGTCTCTCATATCTGCTACAGGTGCAGCCTCTAGTGATACACCTTTGGAGGACACCACATCACCATCTCCTGGCACAACCAGCATTGAACCTAGCAAACGTCAAAGAAGCTGACAGCTAATGCTGACCAGAAAGCTACTTGATTATTTCAGAAAGGAAGGGCAGTATACCTTTGGTGATAGGAGAGGAGGACATCTGTGCTGCTATGAAACAGGAACCCAGTAACAACTCCCCTAGGGTTTTCAATTCCCCTGTGGCCACTCATTATTATCTGAGGCCTATATCTGCCATTTGATGGGTTACCATTTCTTAATCTTCTCCTGCCTTGCTCCCACAGATCGGCTAAAGTGGCTCAGGTTTTCTTCCAATTCCTACAAAGCTTAAGGTCAGATGCAGCTCATCCTCTCTATCTGGGTCCCACCCAGGACACTATGACCTCCAACCTATACCCAGAGGACCTTCCTTGTACATAATAACATAGCACTTCCAATGACAAACACCTGAGGCCTCCACTTCCCAGAAGAATGTAGTAGTATGAGACTAGCTCACCAAAACAAGTAGCTGTTCCAGTGTTTTTTTATGCCCCGTCCTTGTAACCAGACTCTATCCCCCACTCTAAGAGGACTGATTTGTTTCTACAGTGTACAGGGTTTTCATAAGTCCCTGTATAAAAATCCCATTGCAAACCAAGGCACACTGTCCCCAGAATCTGCTAGAGGAGTCAAACTAGCTCTGGGATTCCAAATTCTCCCTAAGGACAATGAGAGCAGATAACTTATCAGTTTTGGAAAGAATCCATATGCCTCAGCAATCCTGGCATTTAGTCCTTTAAATTGTAAACCCCACATTTTCTAATATTAGGAACATGTTGGGAATTATAAGATGAACCCTAAATAGCTTACCTTCATAGAACATCTCAGATTTCTTTGCATCTGGGGAAGCATGCTCTGATGTATAGATATGATGATATAGATACAGCACTAAGGACTGCAGTGACAGGGTCACTGATTACAAGACATTCTTGACTGCCTTAGTCTATGCCTGAGGACATGAAGGTACAGCTTTTCAGTGCACTCCTTCACAAGGAACCACTCTTCAGACGCCAGGTGTATAATGTGTTCTACAAAGTGGTAGACAAAGGAGAGACCATGGAGTCACTGAGATCCATGATCCACCCTCTATTCCCCAAATGTAATAGGAATTACTGTTCTGAGCAAAGACTCATCTAACAGGGGCAGAACAAGCGCAAACAGGCTATAAGCAGAAAAGCTACTCAGGAGAAAAATGACAGCATGATGTGAGTGGGAAGTCGGGAGGCCTAGAGTCCTTTCCCCAGCTGGAAGTAGCTTTGACTACACTAGCATTATCCTCTTGCTCCAGTCTACCAAACCCCACCATGGCCTCCTGAAATCCACCTGCATGTACATATAAAATAACACCCAGAAAGATAGGAAGCAGGCTGGCCTCTTGCAATAAACAGTGTTTCTCCTTACCCACAGAGTAATGGGTTCATGGTATGATCTCCAGAGGCTACAAACTGCAGTTCTTGTCCAGGCCACAGAAGAAGGGAACCTCGTCAGTACCATAATGTCAAAAGAACCTAGGAAAGCTTAAGCTTATCCTGGTGGAAATATTAGTCCAAGGTGCCATACAAGAGGTTCTCTATAGACAGGAAGGAAAAGATTTATATTAAAGGCTGTTTATGCCATCAAGGAAGGATGGTCCCTACACACCTATTTTACATTTATAAAACCTAAATAAACACCTAAAAACCCGCAGTTCAAAATGCTGACCCGCCAAGCATTGCTCCCACTTTTAAGCCCTCAAGCTCTCTAGTTTTCATCTAATCTGTATAATTTTAAAAAAGATACAGGAAGTACCTGAGGTTCATGGCGCACCCTTATTTAACAAATGGCTACCCCACTGATAACACAATTCAAAATCGAGGGCATCCACCTTTATCCTTTTTTGGATGGCTGTCTAATCCATGCTCAGTGTCTAAAGTAGATGAAGAGGAACCTAGATTGCTATCATAACATGCCAAACCAGATTTAATTTCATTGTTATCCAGCAAAGTCTTATCGGTGCTTAGCTCAGCAGATGGTATTCCTAGAGGCAGTCCTCTACATAAATACCTGAAGAGTCTTTCTCCCATTAGAGAAGGTGCAGTTTTTGACAACCGTTTTCAAAAACATGGCAGTCTTACTGAAATGGACTGTCAGATAGAACCTGAAGATTCTAGGCCACATGGCATCAACCATCCTAATGGCTCCCCTATGCAGAGTGCTAATGAGGGAATTGCAATGGCTGTGGATTAACACCTGGGGCAAGTAATCAGAATCCCTAGAAACATTCATAGTAGTGCTACCTTAGGTAAAAGAAGTAATTAGATTGGTGGGTACAGTTGAATCAAAGAGATCATGGTATGCCTTTCAGAACCAGACTGTAACTATATATGTATTAGGCTACTTCAGGGTAGCTGCCCCCTGTGGACCCCCAGGTGCATGGCAAAAGTGTAGAATAACAGGTATGCTGTACCTTTAAGTAGCATTTCCAAGATCTGTGTGTGCATATATATAGCAAGCACGTGTTACTTTCAGTGCCATTTTGAAGGTTTAGCCAGAGTGTTAACATCTATGTGCATGATATCTAGTTTATTTCTAAGTTAACGTTACTTAGCTCCATTTATGATGTGTTTGTATATAATAAATTTGCTTGAACAAGAACCACGATGTTTGCCTGTTTCTTCCTGACCTGGTGAGCAACATGGTGTTAGAAGTGGGATTGCAAAGACTACTTTTCAGAGCCACAACGTGCACAGGTAACGATGAAGGCAAACTAAGTGAACTGAGAGTAAAAAAGGGCCAGAAGCAAGCTAAAGGTAAAGAAAATATGCACAGAAGATTTATTTATTAAAAGAGATAAAACAGAGCATTACAAAGGCACAAAACTTATTACTAAGCAAACGAATAGCACAGAAATATTTATTAAGCAAAATAGAAGTATAAAAAGCTCATTAATCAAGTAAAATGTTTGAAATTAGGTTATTTGATAAAACGAGTATCAGAAAAGTACATAAGGAGTTCTGAACTACCACAGAATTGAAAAACAAGCATGTTTAAAGTAAAATGAGCATGTTTAAAGTAAAACAAGCATGTCTAGAGTTAAAACAAACACAAGAAAGTATAATGGACATGAAAAGAGATTAAATGAACAAAACAAATATAATGACAGGGCAAAAAGGGCACAGTAAGAGATTAAATGAGCAAAATTAATATAACAAAAGGGGCAGAAAAGGGCACATTGAGCATAAATAAAGTAAGGTGACTGCATGTGTTTTGACAAATTAATGTGTTTTGTCATAAATTACTACTTTGCATTGATTGAAATCTTGAATAGCATAACTATTCAAAGTATCTCAAAGTGTGTAAAAGTACTTACAGTGTGTGTTTATTACTGTTCATTTATTTTGAAGATTTTGTTGTGTGAAAAGTACAACTATTCTGTGAAGTGCAGTCAAATACAGCCATTTTGAAATGTTTCTTGTGCATGGGTGTGTCTATTCGCAGAGTGCTGCCATTACAGAGTGTTTCTTGCACTGTACAGAGTATTTGGCAAAGTGCATTTTGGGAAATTTCAGTGTGCTGTGTACTGTTATTCGCAAAGTACAGTTATTTCAAAGTGTTTTTCACTGTGAGCTTCTTCTGCCCAGTTCATTCGCAAAGTATAATTACTCTGAAACAGTTTATTCGCAAATTGCGATTACTTAAAAAAATAGTTTATTCGTAAAGTACAGTTACTTCATAATGTTTTATTCCCACTGTGCAGTAATTCGAAAGGTTTCTTAAAATGATGATAAATGACTTTTTCAGCCAGATAATTTCAAGATAAACGGTTTGTACAGTAAAATAATTCAAGAGAAGTGACTTTTACAGTAAAGTGATGTCAGAGTATTATAGTGCCCAGGAGACTTAAATGGAGCTAAGTAACGTTAACTTAGAAATAAACTAGATATCATGCACATAGATGTTAACACTCTGGCTGCACCTTCAAAATGGCACTGAAAGTAACACGTGCTTGCTATTTATATGCACACACAGATCTTGGAAATGCTACTTAAAGGTACAGCATACCTGTTATTCTACACATCATAAAATTCAGCTATACAGAGGCTTATTGTGCTATTTCAAGTACTGGCATAAATTTCAAGCACATGTATATGTGTATGTATAAGTGTGTGTGTTCGTGTATATTTACAAAAGTCTTCACTAAGATATGTTAATATGGCAGACATTTTGCAAGCCACAACCACCTGTATTTGATAAGAATATTGCAGAGAATTGGAAAATACTTGAGCAACAGTATGATATATTTGTACAAGCAGCTTATTCTGATAAAGATGTGCATGCCAGGGCATTCATTTTGCTAAACCTAGCAGGGTCAGAGGCCATTGAAAGGGAGTATTCATTTGTCTATGCACCAGCAGTGTACGAAGGTGAGGGAGAAACTTGTATTGTTGTACAGGCTGAATCAAGGGAAGACCCCAAGTGTTTGAAGTGCAAATTCCAAGAAATGCATAACCCCCAGACTAATGTTACATTAGAGAGGCATTTGTTTTACATGAGATACTGAAGCAAGGGGAAACTTTCGCAACTTATATTACTGACCTAAGAAACAAAGCTAAAATGTGAAAGTTTGGTGATTTTAAAATATGAGTTAATAAAGAACAGACTCATGTGTGGTATTAATAATGTTGCTGTGAGAAAGATTTTGCTTCATGACAGTGATTTCATGCTGAGCAAAGCCATTGAGATTTGTCAGATCCATAAAGTTACAGAAAGGCATGCAAGTATGCTTGCTAGTGATAAGAGCATGGTTTCAACAGGCTGCAGAGCTAATATAGACAGCATCCAACATGTGACAGGCAAAAGCAGGTGTAAGCACATAGCAGCAGCAGCCCCCCCGGGACTTCCGGTTAAAACCTGCAGTCTTCTAGCAAATTCCAAGACCAGTTCAGTTAAAGGAGTATGCTCAGTGCAGAACCAAGGTTATCCTGTGCAGAACAGACGATGTTCAGTACAGTATAAGGGTGAATCAGCAAAACCGAAATCAAGCTTTATTGTTAACTGTCGCAATTGTGGTGCCAACCATGAGTCCAGAAGACAAAAGTGCATAGCATTTGGTCAGCAATGCCACAAATGTAAGAAATGGAACCATTTTCAAACATTTTGTAAATCAAGTAGACCTCACACAGTTACATAGAAGGGTCACTCAAAAAAGCAAGCTGATCAAGTAAACCTGCAACAATCCACTTTCTATGTAGATGGTGTGTCAGTGATTGGTGAAAAGATTGATGCAGTAGATCTGTTGGCAAGAAATGAAGTGTTTTGTACTGTTCAGATCAATGGTAAATGCACTGAGCTGAAAGTAGACACTGGTTCATAGTGTAATGTTATGTCTGTGGATACTTTTGCAAAGGTCAGAACTGGTAAACAACTAAATGTGACTAGTTGTGCAAAATGTGTTGCTTATGGAGGTGAAGACATTCAAACTGAAGGCTCAGTAGTGCTTTTGTGTTATGTGGCCAAGAACTGTTATAGCCTATTATTCTATGTAGTTCGAAGACCTGTGCAGTCATTATTGGGTCTCAGGGACAGTTTAAGATTGAATCTGCTTTCTTTTACCAAAGAAGTTCATCAAATAAGCATGTTTCCCAGTTCCAGCTTCAAGAACACTATTTTTTCAAAGTATTCTGATGTTTTTGATGACAAGTTGGGCAAACCTCCAGTGGTATATTCTATGAAACTAGATCCAGAGATCAGTCCATTGGTCCCATAGCTATGCAGCAGAAAGTCAAAGCTCAGTTGGATAAAATGGTGCAATAAGGTGTAATTCGTCCAGTTACAGAACCTACCGAATTGGGTGTCATCCATGGTAGTGGCTCATAAAAAAGACTCAGATGAAATCAGAATATTCATTGACCCAAGAGATTTGAACAAAGCACTGAAGGGACCGCATCATCCTATGTGTACAGTTGAAGAAGTTGCAGCTCTGACACTGAATGCCACTGTTTTTTTTGTCTTGGATGCAAAGAGTCCATTTTGGCAAGTGATGCTTGATCACAAACCATTAATTCTGGATTTGACATAGCATTGTATGTCAGGCATAGATCGTCTCGAAGTAGGAATAAATTCTTCAAGTGAAGTCTTTCAGGGTGCAATGGAGCAAATTTTTTCGGGTTATCCTTGTGCCATAATAGTAGATGATTTATTGGTCAGAGGCAATGGTGAGGTAGAGTATGATGGAAATCTTGAGAGTTCTAGACAGAGCATGTCAAGTGAAATTAAAGCTCAATCCTCTGAAGTGCAGATTCAGACTACCAGAAGTTATATATGTAGGTCATTTTTTACAAGTCTTGGCCTGAGATCAGACCCGTCCAAACAAGCTGCAATTCTTGAAATGTCAGTACTGAATAACGTGCAAGCTCTGCAAAGTTTTCTTGGTATGGTTAACTATTTAGCCAAGTTCATACCAGACTACAGTGAACTGACAGTGTCTTTGAGAGAGCTCACATGCAAAAATGTTACATGGTCATGGCTAAAACAGTACCAGAATGCATTTGAAGTTCTTAAGTAGAAAATTGCTATCCAACCAATTTTAAAGTACTATGATGTCAACAAACCAGTAACTCTTTCCTGCAATGCTTCAAAATTTGATTTAGGTGCAGTTATTCTTCTAGAAGGCAGGCCAGTAGCCTATGCATCTAGAACACTTACCAGACTGAGAAGCAGTATGCTCAAATTGAGAAAGAACTTTTGGCAATAGTGTTTGCATGTTCCAAAGTTTCATGATGATATCTATGGTTGAGATATCCAGATTGAAATCAACCTTTGGTTACTATTTTAAAAAAGCCTATGCATTCAGCTCTAGTGAAATTACAAAGAATGATGCTTAAATTGCAAAAGTACAACTTCAAAATGGTTTATATGAAAGGCAGACTTCTTTATCTGGCTGATACCTTATCCAGATTGCCCAGAAATACAGTAGAACATCTTGACGCAGAGAATTTTGACTTTAATGTCATGGAAGTGCATAATTTTTCTACCATAAGACTTGATAAGCTATGAGATCATACAATGACTGATCCAGCAGAACAAAATGACATCACATGAAAATGACCATAATGTATGCACATATTACTAATTAGTTAAATAGTTAATTCCTTAATTACACCAAAATTAAAGGTATAAAACCATAAAAGAAACTTGATACCATGTGAAACAACCAATCATTATATGTAATAACAACATAATAAAATCATGTACAGACATAGTATGCTTAAAGATTTAATAGATATCAGTAACCACCTTTAGAATCTCAAATTTGAATGATGAAAAATTATAAATGTCATGCAATATGCCAAGATTTCTACCAACTTTGTTAACTAAGGGTGGTTGAAAAAATATTCCAATTATTAATTATTATATTTCTAATTTGGCATGATACATTCAATCTCAAATACTACATGGAAAACAAAATTCAGAATCATACACATTCTAGTCTAGGAACTAATATGTGTGGAAGATGTAGTCAGTGTAGTTATATTAGTCGGTCTGCAGATATTTATTTACCTAATGGTATGAGAAGTTATGTTAGATTTATATCTTGGCATATTGCGTGACATTTATGGCATACTATGTGGGCAAAACAGAACGTGCCCTACGCAATAGAATATACGAACATACGAATGACATTAAAAATAAAAAAGATACAAACACATTATATAAGCATTCCACTCTATGTACCAATTTTTCATCATTCAAATTTGAGATTCTAGAGGTGGTTACTGTGGCCCCCAGGGGAGGGGATTGGAAAAATGTATTGTATAAGAAAGAATCACAATGGCAATTTACGCTAGCTGCCAACACCCCCCTCAGGATTAAATGATGCCATATCTATTAAATCTTTATTGAATGATAGGTCTAACAGACTATGAACTGCATTTTTAACATATAAATTTTCTTTTTATATCTGTATTTTTATAAGTAAGCATACTATGTCTGTACATGATTTTATTATGTTGTTATTATATATAATGCTCGGTTGTTTCACATGGTATCAAGTTTCGTTTATGGTTTTATACCTTTAATTTTGGTGTAATTAAGGAATTAACTATTTAACTAATTAGTAATATGTGTATAAATTATGGTCATTTTCAGGTGATGTCATTTTGTTCTGAAGAAGTCTCCGTTGTGAAATGTGCTTGGCTATTGTTTTATGAATAAATATCCTTGTCTATAGCAGTCGCACCTGTTTTTTATTTTTATTTTGGATTTATTTGTGGCCAGCGGCATTTTTTATTGTTTTATCTTGGATATCTTTGTTGATGGAAGATGACATTATTTTCAAAGGTCCTAAAATTGTTGTTCCTGCTTCCTTACAATAAGAGTATATCCAGATTTTGCATAATGGTCACCCAGGTTCCAAATCTACTAAGAGAAGGGGGAGATGACTTGTGTTTTGGACTTCTGTAGCAAAAGACATTGATAGAATACTTTCTTCCTGTTCAGTATGTAATAGTACTACTTTGGAAAAAGAACCACATCAGCTAAGTCAAATCTGTGAACTACCTTGGTCAATAGTAGCTACTGACATATTTGAGTGGAACAATCAACATTACTTAGTACTGGTAGACTCTTATTCAAATTGAATTGAGATTGATCTACTACCTAATCTAACTTCTACTTCAGTCATTACTAAGTTGAAATGCCATTTCTCAGTCCATGGCAGTCCACAGAAATTAGTCTCTGACAATTGAACCCAATTTACTAGTCAGTTGTTTCAGAAACTTGCAAAAGAATGGGACTTTGTACATGTTACTAGTAGTCCAGAATATCCAAAGTCAAATGGTCTATGATAATACCAATGTTTTTTTGAATTTACTCATTCTCAGAAACATACCCTGTGACGATAAACTTGGCTCACCTGCTCACAGACTTCTATCCAGGCAAACCAGAACAACATTGTCTTATCAGTTCTAGTTTATTGAGGCCTAAAGCTTAAAACAACAAAATCATTATAGCCCAGTTATCTAAAGAGTGTTCTTTTCAAAAGTCCAATCATGACAAATAAGGCAGATTTCTTCATCCGTTGAAAGAAGGAGAGAGAGTGAGCATACAAACAGTGAAATGTTTCGACCGGATTGGTCAAGTAACAAGTATATGTGCAGAGCCGAGATCCCATTTTGTTAAATCCGAGAGGGTGGAGTACAGGAGAAATCGCAGACATCTTTGTCCTGTAGCAGAACATTGTTCCTGTGATAAAGACTCTAACTCTCAGAGCAATCCAGATCATATGCCTGTTCCAGAATGTGTCTTGACTCCTAATACAGTTGTGGCAGATGGTTCCAAGGTTCCTGAGATTGAACAGTCAGCAGAGACAATCCCAGTTGCTAAACCAGATCCCAAATTTTATGTCACACAATATGGTCGCATTTCAAAGCTTAGTGTGAAATAGACAGCAACTTGGACATAGTTGTATATATGTACCTAGCGTTGTATAATTGCATAATGAATATTATTCCTGTGTAAATTGCATATTTATTAATACCAGTGAAAATGCCTGACTCATTTCTCAAAGAGGGAGGATGTAGAATAACAGGTATGCTGTACCTTTAAGAAGCATTTCCAAGGTCTGTGTGTGCATATAAATACCAAGCACGCGTTAGCTTCAGTGCCATTTTGAAGGTGCAGCCAGAGTGTTAACATCTATGTGCATAATAGCTAGTTTGTTTATAAGTTAAAGTTACTTAGCTTCATTTATGATGTATTTGTATATAGTAAAGCTGCTTGAACAAGAACCCACAATGTTCTCCTGCTTCTTCCTGACCTGGCGAGTGACAAAAAGGAAGTGCCAGGAAAGAAAACTGCACATAAATGTAAAAAAATGTTAGCATTCATTTATGCTGTGAGCTCAATAGTCTAGATGACAGGGATACTGCAGATGATGAAAAACAGCAGAATAGTGCTATAGTGTCTAAACAGGGGACATCACCGTTACCAAATATGCAGGTTATCCTTGTATGTCAAGGGTCAAGTCATGCAATAGAAGTTGTCGCTGACAACCTCATACATCCCGCCAAGAAGACTCCATGGAAGACCAGTTGAACAGGCTCTTGGTGCACCCACAAGAGTAAGGACTGCACAGGGAAATGTTCACTGACCTCATTGAGTTGTCCGTACTGGAGTTAGTAAGCACTACACAGAGAAACATTTATTGACCTCATCTAGTGGTATATATGGCAGTTCAGTAGATTACATTTTGCATAAAGTTGGTTTTACTAAATCTATATCACTACGCTTCATCAGAAAATGGGCTAATTGAGCAATGTATAAAAACAGTAAACAAGCAATTTCTGCAAGTGAACAAGACCCCTGCACCAACCACATGGGGGATGTATCCTCATACCCCCCAATCTATACACATACTAACTCCCTCATAATAAAATACCCTCATATTCCATTACCTTTTTTCTGTTAGTTCTCCATTGCACCATTTTATTTACAAGGTGCATGGCATTTGGCCAGAATGCTTCAACTAACATGCACTTGCCAGCACCATAGCACAGAGTTGTAAAGCCTTGACTATATTCCAGGTAACCCAGGTTCAGTCAGTTGCTAAAGCACCTGAAGCACCGGCTAGGGATGATGGGTGCACTTCATGGCTGATTTCCAGGAAGGTCAGTGATGTGCATGGTGGGCACTGTGGTTAGGGAGGCATGTCAATGTGTCAATCACAGCAGAGGCAGGATGATGCACCATTATGTCCATTGTACATCTGCTCCAAGACAATGCTTGTGCACCTGGGGGGGGGGTCTAACTTAGCCATAACAAAAAAAATCCTCCTTAGCAGCATATTTTACTGAGCTGTGTGGGGTGTCAGTCTCCTCACTGACCTCAAACATGGGTTGGAAAGTCCAGTGGACTGATTATATCGGGTTTTGCAATCCAAGTGAAGAAGAAAAGATTCTTAGGGGAAGCTGATGGCTTGTGTAAGGGGGACCAACAATATAAAAAAATACTAAAATATCAATAAATAAATAAATAAATAAAACTAACATGCACTCAACAAGAATTTTGACCTTATGGATGGATTGTGTATATACCTATCTTTTAGCATAGTGAGTATGAAATGGTTGTAGAAATGCTGTGTTTTGAAATGCTCAATTTTTCTGACTATGCTAAATTGCTGTGAAACTACTTTTAGCTCAGCTGCACACACACACGCACACAGACACACACACACACACACACACACACACACACACACACACACACACACACACACACACACACAAAATCACATTCGCACATAATAAAGCCAATACAGAAATGAAGGCAACCATGTTTCTTCATTTTCCTTTGACCTTTCCAAAGCATTTGACAAAGTGTCTAACCAAAAGATTCTCTCTGAACTTTTAACACCACGTCTCACTTATTCCTCCCTTTCCTGTTTTTACAGTTACTAATGCACTTGTCAGCAGGCAACTAAATGGCAACAAAACCTTTCAGCATTTCAACCAATCTCTGTAGGTGTTCCTCAAAGGTCAGTAACCGGTCCCCTTCTGTTTAATATTTTCATAAATAAACTTCCTACCACTATAACACTTGCAACATTTGTACAATATGCCGACGATGTAAGCTTTATCTGCTCTGTCCCATCCATAACAAAATTACAGCACATCACTGAAACACTTTTTACTGGCATTGAAATATGGCTAAAAACTTCTAATTTGCTGCTTATTGAAAAACAAAACAAACATGTCATTTACTCCAAAACAACACCTTAACCAGAAACATACATTTCATATAACCTCAAGTGATAACAGAAAAATAGAAACCATAAGCAAAACTAAACTACTCTGAGCCATCGTAGATGACAACATTTTAAAATAAAATTGTTACTTAGCTTCTTTTTAATGCAACTTTAACTTTATATTCTTGTAATTAACGTTTTAATGTACTATATCTGTTAGTTTTCTATGTGGAGCTTTTCTCCCCGGGCCTCTACTGAAAATGGACATATATCCAGCTAGACTAGCCCGGTCAACAAATGTAAAATAAAATAAAATAAATAAAATAAACATCAAATTTGATCACCACATACTTCATTCCATCAGGAAACTCACCAAAAACACAGCTCCCTGTATGGGGCCAAACACTACCTGACAGTCAACCAAGGATTACCTTATTAGGAATGTGCCCCCTTCTTTCTGTATTATATGCTTCCATTATTCTTAAAATTACCAACACTATGTATAAAACTAAATAAGTCTCTTGCTACTACAAAATAGCTAAATTTTCAACCAACCAACCTTATAAAACATATCACTGTCTGTCTTGCATTAAAACATTTAAAATGGATTGCTCTCCAGCCAAATGCCCAACATTACAAAATGCTGTACTGTACTGTTCACCCACTAAGGACCTTTACTCCAGCAATAAATGTTTACTATGTATCAGTAAGAGATTCAACACTGCTGTATACTCTCTCTACTCTCATAATGTGTCAAAACTCTGGAATGAAATCCCCACACAGTTAAAAAGAGAGAAACCTTAACCAGTTTTAAAACTTTGCTTAAACAGCACTTATGGCAAAGATGGCTGTGTTCTTCCTGTTCATCTGGCTAGCTTTACTTGGATTACATGTTGGTAACTCTCCTCTACTATGAGTTAATAACTATAATTTAGCTTAGTTGTGTTACTTACACCCGGGATTATCTCTAATCTTGGAATTTGTATAACTTGTTAAGTATGTAACCACTCTGTATATTGTATCTGTAATCTTAACTGCTTATCTTGGAGCTTTTCTCCCCGGGCCTCCGCCGAAAATGGACATGAATCCAGTCAGACTATCCCAGTCAACAAATGTAAAATAAAAAATAAATACTTTTCTTCAACTCTTACAGCCACTTTGCTTCCCAGTCTTTTTTATCTTATCACTCCTCCTCATACCCCATTGATTTTATAAACTCTTATCCTTCCTCCTTTTCTCACACCCCACCACTAACTACAGTTCCTCCTCTGTCCATTTATCTTCCTGCTCATTTCTATAGCTTCTCCTTTCATATCTCTATCAGTTTTTAAGATACATTCTACTTGTTTGTCTGTAAATTATTACTACACTCAAAAACACCCCAGATTGATCTTTTCCTGCAACCATCATGCTATAAATGCATTAACTGTTATTGTATGTTATTTCTCTGTTCAATAATTACCCAATTTATGTTAATTTCTCTCTTGTTTGCTGTGTTAAAAGTTATTTATTTATCTATTTATTTATTGACATTTGTTGATCGAGAAAGTCCTACTGGGACAAGAACCCATTTTCATCTGAGGCCCGGGGGGAAAAACACCACAAACGCATTATGATCGTACAGTATTTTACAAGAATTTACAGAACAGAAATTAAAGTACAATACAGTATAATATAACAAAATGAGAAACAGACTAATAAATTGTGGGAAGTTACAATATCAGACAGAAAAAGAGAGTAATTTCCAAGATATATGTACACACACACCTTTTTTTTGTAAATACTGAAATAGGTTGAAAGTTAAAAAAGGAAAAGATCACTAGAGGGGTAGTGTTAGGTTGAGAGAATTAATCAAGGGAAAGAAAAATCACTAGTGGGGTAGTTTTAAAGGGGTGAGGGGTTAGAATGATAGTTAATGTTAGTGAGATTTATATTAAGAACAGAGTTGTATAAAATAACTTGTAGGTCAAAAAGAGTTTCCTACTGGTCTTGATGGGTAAAGATTGGGGTAAGCTAGAGGAAGGCTTAAGAAGAGTAGGATGTTTATCTATTTGGATAGATGCAGGGGCAGATTTTAGTATTCAGTAGGTAGTTCTTTAGGGTAAGTTTAAATTTCTTGAAGCAGCTAATGGTGTTTATACTGGTTAGAAGTGAGTTCCGTAGTTTACCAACAGTGTATGAGTAAAGGCAGTGTCCAGCTGTTTTGTTTCGTACATGTACGTTTATGAGTTGTTTACTTTCAGAGTGAAGGGTTCTGGTGGAGCTATAGGGTATTACAATTTTCTTAATGGCAGGGTACTTGTTTGGATAGTAGACACATTTTTGTGCTATGGACAGTTTTAAGGCTTGGCAGTGATGTGAGCAGTATGAGCTGCCTGTGTCAAATTTGGTGATTTTATGGTAGCAGGACTGGAGTTTATTTTGTAGGGATGAGTGCAGGTTAATAAAAATGGGGGTACCATATAATAGGGAGGGGAGCAAGTAAGTGTTGACGAGAGCTTTTTTGGTGGTGCTGTCCATGAAATGTTTATGTCTGTATAGGGATTCTAATTTGCAGTGGGTTTTTTTAATGGCATTACCAAATATGGTGTTCAAATGTAAGTTTATTGTCAATGGTAATACCTAATAGTTTAGCAAGGGATATGATTTCAATTTCTGAGTTGCTTTGGGAGAAAATACAAAAGTGAGAGTCAGGTGAGAGGGGTTTTGCTGTGAAGAGTAGACACTGTTTTTTTTTTTTGGAATTAAGAAGTAGTTGTGATTCGGTTAACCAGGCTTCGATTGCAGTGAAGGTATTTTGGGTTATTTGTTGGAGGTGTTGGAGGTTATCTGAGTAGGAGATGATGGTAGTATCATCTGCATATTATATAATAGAGCTAAAAAGAGAAGCAGTGTGAAGGTTGTTAGTAAATATGTTAAAGAGTAAAGGTCCAGTTATGGACCCTTATGGTACTAGGGTTTGGTTGGTTTAGTATTCTGATAGGGTATTTGCAAAATGCTATGTTCATGCAAGAAATATTTAAAAATATTTAAAAATCATGTAAATAAGCTCATGTATAGATGTTTTTACCCTGCAAATGTAAATGTACACGTGCAACTTAAATGTGGAGATATTCTCCCCTAGCCTCAGCTGAAAATTGTTTTTACCCAGTGGGTCTTTTCCTGGTCAACAAAGACAAATAAATAAGTAATAAATGCACACAGAGATATTCATAGCTATATCTATATCAAAAATGTATCTATACACACATACACACTTACATATATATATATCTCTCTATATAAATAAAAATGTAAATGTTCGTTTGTTCAAAATCTTAAATCTCCGAAAGTTCTTCACCGATTGCTTTGAAATTTTCACACAGTGTTGCATTCGAATACGCGCGTGTTTTTATATACCTACTATTATATAGATGTCACACATTGCATTCAAATACGCGCGTGGTTTTATATACCTACTATGGATTCTATATATTTGTATACAAATATGCAATTTCATATGTTTTTGTTATAACTTTCTTACTTCTTTTTCAGTGCAATCGATCTGCTTTAGTTCATCCAAATAATGCCTCGCAGAAGATCAAACTTAGGTCGACATACTCACGGAGTGGAAGCAGTGTGACGAGTAATTGCAAATCAAACTGAGGAAGAACGGGCATCAGCGAATGAGCGAAACAGACAAAGAATGGCTCAAATACGTGCCGAGGAAGCAGCGTGACGTGCAGCCAGACTTAAGGATGCACGGTTGCGAGCACATGATCGCATTCTGCAGCTTCAGATCTGCTTCGTTCTCCTCGATTGACACCAGCGGACGAAATAAATGCTTGCCTGAAATACTCTACTTTGTGGCAACACGTAAAGACGTTAAAATTATCTACAAATATGCGTGTCCAGCTGCAAAATGATCGATCAGCTGAGATATTCTCACATCAATTGCTGGAAATTGGGAATGGAAAGGTGCTGGTTGATCTGACCTCAGGACGAATTTCATTGCCTCATAACATCTGCAATTTAGTGACATCAAAAGAAAAATTGATTGAAAAAGTATTTCCCAATATTAAACCAATTATAAGAATCACGATTGGCTGACTGAACGAGCGGCCAAGAACAAAGATGTCTACGAACTTAACAGTATTATTCAGTCTAACATTCAAAGCGAGGCAGTCACATACAAGTCCGTCGACACTGTTGTGAAAGCAGATGAAGCGGTTAATTATCCAACAGAATTTTTGAATTCACTCGATCTGCCAGGGATGCCACCGCACATACTGCAATTGAAAATCGGCGTGCCAATTTTCATGTTGCGAAATATCAATCAGCCAAAGCTTTGCAACGGCATGCGGCTTGCAGTACAAAATTTAACGAGCAATGTCATAGAAGCACACACACACACACACACACACACACACACACACACACACATGCGAGCGCAAGTGCACGTGTAAATATATACACACATGCATAAAATGCTACAGTTTGATGACAGTTCATGTTGTAGACAGCATGAACTGCAGTATCAGTTTACAGAAGGTTCATTCTGCCAACTGTTTTTCAAATATTCATAGGTAAATGGGTCGGTGATAGGGGTGGGAGTGTATTTGCGTGAGTATTTCAAGTTAGGATTTGCAGTAAGGGTTAGGTAAGACAATAGTAGTGTTGTGCATGTGTATTGGTAGGTGTGTGTGTGTGTGTGTGTGTGTGTGTGTGTGTGTGTGTGTGTGTGTGTGTGTGTGTGTGTGTGTGTGTGTGTGTGTGTGTGTGTGTGTGTGTGTGTGTGTTTGTGTGTGTGTTTCAGCCTGTCTGCTGTAGTGGTAGTGTTATGGAAAGTTTTTTTTTTCTAAGGTATGTGGTGGAGTTATGGATGGGACAGGGGGTGAGGCAAGGTTAGAGTCAGCAGCACACATCAGTAATGTGATGCAGGAAGGCTTCGCTGAAAATTATTCAGTAGTGAAAGGAAACAAAAAATCTACAGGAATTGTTTAAGGAAATGACTGACCACAAAGCAGTTGATGGAATTGATGCTATAGGCAGTAGATATTAATGACAGGTGAACGTTTTGTCAGGTGATGGCATCTGAAATGGGAACATTATCAGGCAGAAACTTGTAAATAAGTAGTAATGAACAGTTTACTTGTTTGGAAGATTCATTTTGAAATAATAATCAAACAGAATATAAACTGTCAAGAATGGGAAAGGAAGAAAGGGAACAGTTAACATTTCTCAATAGATAACTAAGAAGTTAAGATTTATTAATCTAATTATTTAAAAAATTTGAATATTTTTTTCAAGTACTGAAGACATATGCTTTCTAGAACCATTCATTATTCGGAGTTGGAATGGCTGAATGTATAAAAGGCTACATTCTGCACACTGCTGCCGTTGGTGTACATTTCTAATAATTCTGCTTATATCCCTGCATATAATCCTCTACATTATAGGAGCAGGCAGTTTGTTAAACAGAATTCACTTAACAATGTTTTGATGAGCACAGTCCATCAAACATTAAGCAGTATTAACATTTATTGAGAGACATCTGACCACACTACAGCAAGAAATCCCTAAGCTGCTGCCAAAAAGTACATACTATTCCATTCTCAGAGACATGTTGAGTCCAATTTGCTTTTCAAGTTATAGTGTTGTGGGGGAGTACCCCTTCTTATATGATGGCTGCATGGGACAAAAAAAGCAGTGAATTTTTTTTTTTTTTTTCAAGGAGTTGTAATGCCAGTAGTTTTCAGTGAACTGTGTTTGACAGATCATCCCTTACCCAAGCATTATACAAATGAGAGGAGTAGGAGTGAAAGTGGCTGCTTTTAAACTGCTTATTAAAGCATATAAAGGACTGCGACAGATTAAACTATACAAATGCCAAAATGAAATCACAGTAAAAAAATACAATAGCTGTTCAGGAACCTCATCAACAACTTTTATTTTACAAACTTAAAATACACAAAGCTTCATGTAATGACTGCACTTCCTCTGATATTCTGAAAATAACCATAAACCAGCTACCTATAATAAATACCTCAGTCACATCACAGAAATAAAGAAAACAGAAGATTATGTATTAACTATTAATAAACATCTCAAATGTGTACTTTATAAAACTGATTTCAGCCTGCAGGTGGCATTCATTCTTTTAGATATTTCTGGTTGCAGTAATAATATCTGTTTATGTTTAGCATATTCCTTAACATTCACAGTATCAATTCTCATGTGTCCATGTAAAGCAAAATATGGGAGAAAAAGGAGTGACATGATCCCACTGTTGGAACATGTCCATATAAAGCATTATTTGAATTTATTTTCTTTTTAACTTTTAACATTTACAAATACAATCTACTATTTAACATCTTCACCAACGATCTGCACACCTCTTGTAAAGAATCTTCCCTTATTCAGTATGCTGATGATTCCACACTTATATCTATTTCTAACAACATCCCAGATTTACACACCCAAACCCAACAAGCTCTACTAACCTCTGAACAATGGCTTTCAGACAACCTACTCATTCTTAACCCCCCCAAAAAAACTCTTACTTTTTCTTCCCCGCTCTCTCTCTCTCTCTCACTACAAATCCTCCTTTGTCATAACATCTCTCAACAATACAACAATCCTACCAGATAATCACACCAAACTACTAGGAGTCATCATTGATGATGAACTAAAATGTAACCTTCAAATACTTCAAGCTGTAAAGAAAACCCACCAAAAACTAGGGCTACTATATCGCAACAAAAAATATCTCATCCCTGACACCAGATTCAGCCTGGGAAAATCACTCCTCCTCCCCACCCTTCTCTATGCAGCTTCAGTCCTGACCAACATACAGACCACCACTATGAATAAACTCCAACAAACCTACCATAAAATTGCCAGATTCATCACTAACTCCCCATATAACTCATATCACTGCACTGCATTAGACTCCCTACACTGGCTTGAACTTCCACAACTATTTCTGCTCTATCAATTTCCATGCTTCACTCGATACTATATAAACCTTCACTCTGTCCATCTATTTCTTCCCTTATCTCTCTGTACACTCCACCCTGGTCCCTTCATACTTCAAATCAACAGCTACTTGATATCTACCAACCAAAAAAGTCTGTAGGCAAACTACTCTACAAACACTCTATTGCCCATGCTTGGAAGAAACTTCCCTTCAACATCCGCTGCATCTCTCATACCTCTCATTTCAAAAACGAACTAAAAACCTATCTACTCAACTCCAGAACTTGCCCCTGCCATGACTCTACCTAGGTCCCCTCCTCCCTAATACACCCTTTAAAGCAATGCACACTTTACCACCTTCACACCTTATTCACAATTCTATCAAAAAAAAAATTATAGCATAATAATATTTTTTTGTACTTTTTGTACTGTTTACTTACATGTATTTGATACCTCTATGAATGTAACCTGAGTTTTATTACTATTCTGTATGAATGTAACCTGAGTTTTATTACTATTCTCTATGAATGTAACCTGAGTTTTATTACTATTCTCTATGAATGTAACCTGAGTTTTATTACTATTCTCTATGACTGTAACCTGAGTTTTACTACTATTCTGTATGAATGTAACCTGAGTTTTATTACTATTCTGCATGAATGTAACCTGAGTTTTATTACTATTCTCTATGAATGTAACCTGAGTTTTATTACTATTCTGTATGAATGTAACCTGAGTTTTACTACTATTCTCTACGAATGTAACCTGAGTTTTATTACTATTCTCTACGAATGTAACCTGAGTTTTATTACTATTCTCTACGAATGTAACCCGAGTTTTATTACTATTCTCTATGAATGTAACCCGAGTTTTATTACTATTCTGTATGAATGTAACCTGAGTTTTATTACTATTCTGTATGAATGTAACCTGAGTTTCATTACTATTCTGTACGAATGTAACCTGAGTTTTATTACTATTCTCTATGAATGGAACCTGAGTTTTATTACTATTCTGTATGAATGTAACCCGAGTTTTACTACTATTCTGTATGAATGTAACCTGAGTTTTACTACTATTCTGTACGAATGTAACCTGAGTTTTATTACTATTCTCTATAAATGTAACCTGAGTTTTATTACTATTCTCTATGAATGTAACCTGAGTTTTATTACTATTCTCTATGAATGTAACCTGAGTTTTATTACTATTCTCTATGAATGTAACCTGAGTTTTACTACTATTCTCTATGAATGTAACCTGAGTTTTATTACTATTCTCTATGAATGTAACCTGAGTTTTATTACTATTCTCTATGAATGTAACCTGAGTTTTATTACTATTCTCTATGAATGTAACCTGAGTTTTATTACTATTCTCTATGAATGTAACCTGAGTTTTATTACTATTCTCTATGAATGTAACCTGAGTTTTATTACTATTCTCTACGAATGTAACCTGAGTTTTATTACTATTCTCTATGAATGTAACCTGAGTTTTATTACTATTCTCTATGAATGTAACCTGAGTTTTATTACTATTCTCTATGAATGTAACCTGAGTTTTATTACTATTCTCTATGAATGTAACCTGAGTTTTATTACTATTCTCTATGAATGTAACCTGAGTTTTATTACTATTCTCTATGAATGTAACCTGAGTTTTATTACTATTCTCTATGAATGTAACCCGAGTTTTATTACTATTCTCTATGAATGTAACCTGAGTTTTATTACTATTCTCTATGAATGTAACCTGAGTTTTACTACTATTCTGTATGAATGTAACCTGAGTTTTATTACTATTCTCTATGAATGTAACCTGAGTTTTATTACTATTCTCTATGAATGTAACCTGAGTTTTATTACTATTCTCTATGAATGTAACCAAGTTTTATTACTATTCTCTATGAATGTAACCTGAGTTTTATTACTATTCTCTATGAATGTAACCTGAGTTTTATTACTATTCTCTATGAATGTAACCTGAGTTTTATTACTATTCTCTATGAATGTAACCTGAGTTTTATTACTATTCTCTATGAATGTAACCTGAGTTTTATTACTATTCTCTATGAATGTAACCTGAGTTTTATTACTATTCTCTATGAATGTAACCTGAGTTTTATTACTATTCTCTATGAATGTAACCTGAGTTTTATTACTATTCTCTATGAATGTAACCTGAGTTTTATTACTATTCTCTATGAATGTAACCTGAGTTTTATTACTATTCTCTATGAATGTAACCTGAGTTTTATTACTATTCTCTATGAATGTAACCTGAGTTTTATTACTATTCTCTATGAATGTAACCTGAGTTTTACTACTATTCTGTATGAATGTAACCTGAGTTTTATTACTATTCTCTATGAATGTAACCTGAGTTTTACTACTATTCTGTATGAATGTAACCTGAGTTTTATTACTATTCTCTATGAATGTAACCTGAGTTTTATTACTATTCTCTATGAATGTAACCTGAGTTTTATTACTATTCTCTATGAATGTAACCCGAGTTTTATTACTATTCTCTATGAATGTAACCTGAGTTTTATTACTATTCTGTATGAATGTAACCTGAGTTTTACTACTATTCTGTATGAATGTTACCTGAGTTTTACTACTATTCTGTATGAATGTAACCTGAGTTTTATTACTATTCTCTATGAATGTAACCTGAGTTTTGTCACTATTCTCTATGAATGTAACCTGAGTTTTATTACTATTCTCTATGAATGTAACCTGAGTTTTGTTACTATTCTCTATGAATGTAACCTGAGTTTTGTTACTATTCTCTATGAATGTAACCTGAGTTTTGTTACTATTCTGTATGAATGTAACCTGAGTTTTATTACTATTCTCTAGGAATGTAACCTGAGTTTTATTACTATTCTCTAGGAATGTAACCTGAGTTTTATTACTATTCTGTATGAATGTAACCTGAGTTTTATTACTATTCTCTATGACTGTAACCTGAGTTTTATTACTATTCTCTATGACTGTAACCTGAGTTTTATTACTATTCTCTATGAATGTAACCTGAGTTTTATTACTATTCTCTATGAATGTAACCTGAGTTTTATTACTATTCTGCATGAATGTAACCTGAGTTTTGTTACTATTCTCTATGAATGTAACCTGAGTTTTGTTACTATTCTGTATGAATGTAACCTGAGTTTTATTACTATTCTGTATGAATGTAACCTGAGTTTTATTACTATTCTGTATGAATGTAACCTGAGTTTTACTACTATTCTGTATGAATGTAACCTGAGTTTTACTACTATTCTGTATGAATGGAAAAAAACAGGATCCAATCAAAAGACACACTGAGGCACAATAAGCTAGCGCTTTCATCCACTTTTAATGATGTGAACTTCTTCAGAAAAAATAATAATGACCACCTACCCGTCTTTTAAATGATTCATTACAGGAAATGATGTCATAATCTGCACAATCAAATGAATTTAAAGTAATAATACTATATAAAATGATTGTATTTATTTATACATGTAGTATTTATATGTATGTATATACATTTTTATAGATATATTAATCATTTTATATAGTATTATTACTTTAAATTCATTTGATTGTGCAGATTATGACATCATTTCCTGTAATGAATCATTTAAAAGACGGGTAGGTGGTCATTATTATTTTTTCTGAAGAAGTTCACATCATTAAAAGTGGATGAAAGCGCTAGCTTATTGTGCCTCAGTGTGTCTTTTGGTTGGATCCTGGTTTTTTCCATTTTGAAGTTACTAGTTTGTCCTTTCCAGCTTGGTATTCTGTATGAATGTAACCTGAGTTTTACTACTATTCTGTATGAATGTAACCTGAGTTTTACTACTATTCTGTATGAATGTAACCTGAGTTTTATTACTATTCTCTATGAATGTAACCTGAGTTTTATTACTATTCTCTATGAATGTAACCTGAGTTTTATTACTATTCTCTATGAATGTTACCTGAGTTTTATTACTATTCTCTATGAATGTAACCTGAGTTTTATTACTATTCTCTATGACTGTAACCTGAGTTTTATTACTATTCTCTATGAATGTAACCTGAGTTTTATTACTATTCTCTATGAATGTAACCTGAGTTTTATTACTATTCTGCATGAATGTAACCTGAGTTTTGTTACTATTCTCTATGAATGTAACCTGAGTTTTATTACTATTCTCTATGACTGTAACCTGAGTTTTATTACTATTCTCTATGAATGTAACCTGAGTTTTATTACTATTCTCTATGAATGTAACCTGAGTTTTATTACTATTCTCTATGAATGTAACCTGAGTTTTATTACTATTCTGCATGAATGTAACCTGAGTTTTGTTACTATTCTCTATGAATGTAACCCGAGTTTTATTACTATTCTCTATGACTGTAACCTGAGTTTTATTACTATTCTCTATGACTGTAACGTGAGTTTTATTACTATTCTCTATGAATGTAACCTGAGTTTTATTACTATTCTCTATGAATGTAACCTGAGTTTTATTACTATTCTGCATGAATGTAACCTGAGTTTTGTTACTATTCTCTATGAATGTAACCTGAGTTTTGTTACTATTCTCTATGAATGTAACCTGAGTTTTATTACTATTCTGCATGAATGTAACCTGAGTTTTGTTACTATTCTCTATGAATGTAACCTGAGTTTTATTACTATTCTCTATGAATGTAACCTGAGATTTATTACTATTCTCTATGAATGTAACCTGAGTTTTATTACTATTCTCTATGAATGTAACCTGAGTTTTATTACTATTCTCTATGAATGTAACCTGAGTTTTGTTACTATTCTGTATGAATGTAACCTGAGTTTTGTTACTATTTTGTATGAATGTAACCTGAGTTTTGTTACTATTCTGTATGAATGTAACCTGAGTTTTACTACTATTCTGTATGAATGTAACCTGAGTTTTATTACTATTCTGTATGAATGTAACCTGAGTTTTATTACTATTCTGTATGAATGTAACCTGAGTTTTATTACTATTCTCTATGAATGTAACCTGAGTTTTATTACTATTCTCTATGAATGTAACCTGAGTTTTATTACTATTCTCTATGAATGTAACCTGAGTTTTATTACTATTCTCTACGAATGTAACCTGAGTTTTATTACTCTTCTCTGTGAATGTAACCCGAGTTTTCTTACTATTCTCTATGAATGTAACCTGAGTTTTACTACTAATCTGTATGAATGTAACCTGAGTTTTACTACTATTCTGTATGAATGTAACCTGAGTTTTATTACTATTCTCAATTAATGTAACCTGAGTTTTATTACTATTCTCTATGAATGTAACCTGAGTTTTATTACTATTCTGTATGAATGTAACCTGAGTTTTGTTACTATTCTGTATGAATGTAACCTGAGTTTTATTACTATTCTGTATGAATGTAACCTGAGTTTTATTACTATTCTGTATGAATGTAACCTGAGTTTTATTACTATTCTCTATGAATGTAACCTGAGTTTTATTACTATTCTCTATGAATGTAACCTGAGTTTTGTTACTATTCTCTGCGAATGTTACCTGAGTTTTATTACTATTCTCTATGAATGTAACCCGAGTTTTATTACTATTCTCTATGAATGTAACCTGAGTTTTATTACTATTCTCTATGAATGTAACCCGAGTTTTATTACTATTCTCTATGAATGTAACCCGAGTTTTATTACTATTCTCTATGAATGTAACCTGAGTTTTACTACTATTCTGTATGAATGTAACCTGAGTTTTGTTACTATTCTCTATGAATGTAACCTGAGTTTTACTACTATTCTGTATGAATGTAACCTGAGTTTTGTTACTATTCTGTATGAATGTAACCTGAGTTTTACTACTATTCTGTATGAATGTAACCTGAGTTTTATTACTATTCTGTATGAATGTAACCTGAGTTTTATTACTATTCTCTATGAATGTAACCTGAGTTTTATTACTATTCTCTATGAATGTAACCTGAGTTTTATTACTATTCTCTATGAATGTAACCTGAGTTTTATTACTATTCTCTATGAATGTAACCTGAGTTTTATTACTATTCTCTATGAATGTAACCTGAGTTTTACTACTATTCTGTATGAATGTAACCTGAGTTTTACTACTATTCTGTATGAATGTAACCTGAGTTTTATTACTATTCTGTATGAATGTAACCTGAGTTTTATTACTATTCTGTATGAATGTAACCTGAGTTTTATTACTATTCTCTATGAATGTAACCTGAGTTTTATTACTATTCTCTATGAATGTAACCTGAGTTTTATTACTATTCTCTATGAATGTAACCTGAGTTTTATTACTATTCTCTATGAATGTAACCTGAGTTTTACTACTATTCTGTATGAATGTAACCTGAGTTTTATTACTATTCTCTATGAATGTAACCTGAGTTTTATTACTATTCTCTATGAATGTAACCTGAGTTTTATTACTATTCTCTATGAATGTAACCTGAGTTTTATTACTATTCTCTATGAATGTAACCTGAGTTTTATTACTATTCTCTATGAATGTAACCTGAGTTTTATTACTATTCTCTATGAATGTAACCTGAGTTTTATTACTATTCTCTATGAATGTAACCTGAGTTTTATTACTATTCTCTATGAATGTAACCTGAGTTTTATTACTATTCTCTATGAATGTAACCTGAGTTTTATTACTATTCTCTATGAATGTAACCTGAGTTTTATTACTATTCTCTATGAATGTAACCTGAGTTTTATTACTATTCTCTATGAATGTAACCTGAGTTTTACTACTATTCTGTATGAATGTAACCTGAGTTTTATTACTATTCTGTATGAATGTAACCTGAGTTTTATTACTATTCTGTATGAATGTAACCTGAGTTTTATTACTATTCTCTATGAATGTAACCTGAGTTTTATTACTATTCTCTATGAATGTAACCTGAGTTTTATTACTATTCTGTATGAATGTAACCTGAGTTTTATTACTATTCTGTATGAATGTAACCTGAGTTTTATTACTATTCTCTATGAATGTAACCTGAGTTTTATTACTATTCTCTATGAATGTAACCTGAGTTTTATTACTATTCTCTATGAATGTAACCTGAGTTTTATTACTATTCTCTATGAATGTAACCTGAGTTTTATTACTATTCTCTATGAATGTAACCTGAGTTTTATTACTATTCTCTATGAATGTAACCTGAGTTTTATTACTATTCTGTATGAATGTAACCTGAGTTTTATTACTATTCTCTATGAATGTAACCTGAGTTTTATTACTATTCTCTATGAATGTAACCTGAGTTTTATTACTATTCTCTATGAATGTAACCTGAGTTTTATTACTATTCTCTATGAATGTAACCTGAGTTTTATTACTATTCTCTATGAATGTAACCTGAGTTTTATTACTATTCTCTATGAATGTAACCTGAGTTTTATTACTATTCTCTATGAATGTAACCTGAGTTTTATTACTATTCTCTATGAATGTAACCTGAGTTTTATTACTATTCTCTATGAATGTAACCTGAGTTTTATTACTATTCTCTATGAATGTAACCTGAGTTTTATTACTATTCTCAATGAATGTAACCTGAGTTTTATTACTATTCTCTATGAATGTAACCTGAGTTTTATTACTATTCTCTATGAATGTAACCTGAGTTTTATTACTATTCTCTATGAATGTAACCTGAGTTTTATTACTATTCTCTATGAATGTAACCTGAGTTTTATTACTATTCTCTATGAATGTAACCTGAGTTTTATTACTATTCTCTATGAATGTAACCTGAGTTTTATTACTATTCTCTATGAATGTAACCTGAGTTTTATTACTATTCTCTATGAATGTAACCTGAGTTTTATTACTATTCTCTATGAATGTAACCTGAGTTTTATTACTATTCTCTATGAATGTAACCTGAGTTTTATTACTATTCTGTATGAATGTAACCTGAGTTTTATTACTATTCTCTATGAATGTAACCTGAGTTTTATTACTATTCTCTATGAATGTAACCTGAGTTTTATTACTATTCTCTATGAATGTAACCTGAGTTTTATTACTATTCTCTATGAATGTAACCTGAGTTTTATTACTATTCTCTATGAATGTAACCTGAGTTTTATTACTATTCTCTATGAATGTAACCTGAGTTTTATTACTATTCTCTATGAATGTAACCTGAGTTTTATTACTATTCTCTATGAATGTAACCTGAGTTTTATTACTATTCTCTATGAATGTAACCTGAGTTTTATTACTATTCTCGATGAATGTAACCTGAGTTTTATTACTATTCTCTATGAATGTAACCTGAGTTTTATTACTATTCTCTATGAATGTAACCTGAGTTTTATTACTATTCTCTATGAATGTAACCTGAGTTTTATTACTATTCTCTATGAATGTAACCTGAGTTTTATTTCTATTCTCTATGAATGTAACCTGAGTTTTATTACTATTCTCTATGAATGTAACCTGAGTTTTATTACTATTCTCTATGAATGTAACCTGAGTTTTATTACTATTCTCTATGAATGTAACCTGAGTTTTATTACTATTCTCTATGAATGTAACCTGAGTTTTATTACTATTCTCTATGAATGTAACCTGAGTTTTATTACTATTCTCTATGAATGTAACCTGAGTTTTATTACTATTCTCTATGAATGTAACCTGAGTTTTATTACTATTCTCTATGAATGTAACCTGAGTTTTATTACTATTCTCTATGAATGTAACCTGAGTTTTATTACTATTCTCTATGAATGTAACCTGAGTTTTATTACTATTCTCTATGAATGTAACCTGAGTTTTATTGCTATTCTCTATGAATGTAACCTGAGTTTTATTACTATTCTCTATGAATGTAACCTGAGTTTTATTACTATTCTGTATGAATGTAACCTGAGTTTTATTACTATTCTCTATGAATGTAACCTGAGTTTTATTACTATTCCCTATGAATGTAACCTGAGTTTTATTACTATTCTCTATGAATGTAACCTGAGTTTTATTACTATTCTCTATGAATGTAACCTGAGTTTTATTACTATTCTCTATGAATGTAACCTGAGTTTTATTACTATTCTCTATGAATGTAACCTGAGTTTTATTACTATTCTCTATGAATGTAACCTGAGTTTTATTACTATTCTCAATTAATGTAACCTGAGTTTTATTACTATTCTCTATGAATGTAACCTGAGTTTTATTACTATTCTCTATGAATGTAACCTGAGTTTTATTACTATTCTCTATGAATGTAACCTGAGTTTTATTACTATTCTCTATGAATGTAACCTGAGTTTTATTACTATTCTCTATGAATGTAACCTGAGTTTTATTACTATTCTCAATGAATGTAACCTGAGTTTTATTACTATTCTCAATGAATGTAACCTGAGTTTTATTACTATTCTCTATGAATGTAACCTGAGTTTTATTACTATTCTCTATGAATGTAACCTGAGTTTTATTACTATTCTCTATGAATGTAACCTGAGTTTTATTACTATTCTCTATGAATGTAACCTGAGTTTTATTACTATTCTCTATGAATGTAACCTGAGTTTTATTACTATTCTCTACGAATGTAACCTGAGTTTTATTACTATTCTCTATGAATGTAACCTGAGTTTTATTACTATTCTCTATGAATGTAACCTGAGTTTTATTACTATTCTCTATGAATGTAACCTGAGTTTTATTACTATTCTCTATGAATGTAACCTGAGTTTTATTACTATTCTCTATGAATGTAACCTGAGTTTTATTACTATTCTCTATGAATGTAACCTGAGTTTTATTACTATTCTCTATGAATGTAACCTGAGTTTTATTACTATTCTCTATGAATGTAACCTGAGTTTTATTACTATTCTGCATGAATGTAACCTGAGTTTTGTTACTATTCTCTATGAATGTAACCTGAGTTTTATTACTATTCTCTATGAATGTAACCTGAGTTTTATTACTATTCTCTATGAATGTAACCTGAGTTTTATTACTATTCTCTATGAATGTAACCTGAGTTTTATTACTATTCTCTATGAATGTAACCTGAGTTTTATTACTATTCTCTATGAATGTAACCTGAGTTTTATTACTATTCTCTATGAATGTAACCTGAGTTTTATTACTATTCTCTATGAATGTAACCTGAGTTTTATTACTATTCTCTATGAATGTAACCTGAGTTTTATTACTATTCTCTATGAATGTAACCTGAGTTTTATTACTATTCTCTATCAATGTAACCTGAGTTTTATTACTATTCTCTATGAATGTAACCTGAGTTTTATTACTATTCTCTATGAATGTAACCTGAGTTTTATTACTATTCTCAATGAATGTAACCTGAGTTTTATTACTATTCTCTATGAATGTAACCTGAGTTTTATTACTATTCTCTATGAATGTAACCTGAGTTTTATTACTATTCTCTATGAATGTAACCTGAGTTTTATTACTATTCTCTATGAATGTAACCTGAGTTTTATTACTATTCTCTATGAATGTAACCTGAGTTTTATTACTATTCTCTATGAATGTAACCTGAGTTTTATTACTATTCTCTATGAATGTAACCTGAGTTTTATTACTATTCTCTATGAATGTAACCTGAGTTTTATTACTATTCTCTATGAATGTAACCTGAGTTTTATTACTATTCTCTATGAATGTAACCTGAGTTTTATTACTATTCTGTATGAATGTAACCTGAGTTTTATTACTATTCTCTATGAATGTAACCTGAGTTTTGTTACTATTCTCTATGAATGTAACCTGAGTTTTATTACTATTCTGTAGGAATGTAACCTGAGTTTTATTACTATTCTGTATGAATGTAACCTGAGTTGTATTACTATTCTCTATGAATGTAACCTGAGTTTTGTTACTATTCTCTACGAATGTAACCTGAGTTTTATTACTATTCTGTAGGAATGTAACCTGAGTCTTATTACTATTCTGTATGAATGTAACCTGAGTTTTATTACTATTCTCTATGAATGTAACCTGAGTTTTATTACTATTCTCTATGAATGTTACCTGAGTTTTATTACTATTCTCTATGAATGTAACCTGAGTTTTATTACTATTCTGTATGAATGTAACCTGAGTTTTATTACTATTCTGTATGAATGTAACCTGAGGTTTATTACTATTCTCTTTATAAAAATTGATTTTATGTATTTCTGGAGCTTTTCTCCTGGGGTCTCCACTGAAAATTGGCCAAAACCCAGTTGGACTAACCCAGTTAACAAATGTCAATAATTAAATAAATAAATAAATAAAATGTTATCAGATATATGCTTAATAATTATTTTTCAATTTTTATCAGGGATATTTTGTATGTGCTTCTGCATGATTTACTTGACTTATTTTACAGTATTGTGTGGAAAACTGCAATGTAATGAAGATATTATGTGTTTGGGTTGTTTTTTCATTTGGAGTGTGTGTTTTGCTCCTGTTACTGTTCTTACTGGGATTAGAACATTTTCGCTCTTCTAAGGTAGTAAATGCTCTGTGATATTTCTGACTAATCATTTAAGGCATTTTGACACACTTGTCAGTGTAGTGCTAGTGTTTACTAATATAGGGTCATTTTAGAAAAGGGAAATGTGCCATTTAGCTTACTAGTGAATACTTACCTTTGCCCAGTGTAACAGAACTTACTGTACAAGCAGTCAGGTTTCTTCTGTGGCTACTGCATGGATAATATTCCCAGCCATGCTCCTTTTACTCTTCTTCTTCTACCTAAAGAGAAAAACATGTAAAAGGATTACTCAGCCTATGGTTAATGACTCTGGCATGGTCATAGATGGTCTCACAGACCACTTACCTATTGCCTCAACTCCCTGTTGTGTAGCTGTAATGGCCACAGACAGGGAGTTAGACACATTCTCAGGGGATGTTCTAGTACCTGTTACAGGCATGGAAGAACCAAAGACTTTAGGCACAGGAGTTTTCTGGAGAAAGGTACTTTTTCATCAGGAAAGGTAGGTAGTCCTCTGACCAATCTCCCTGTAGGGATATTTATAGAGGAAAAAAAAGCAAGAACATAATTACAGGGCAGATGATCATATTGTTTCTGTTTGTAAGTCAGATGGTATACTCTTGTCTAAGAGAATTTTGTGGTCAGTCATGTCTGGGGGCTGTTTGCCTTTTCACAGTTCTAGCACAGGTATTGCCAGAGAACAGTATGTGTTTTCAGATTATGAGGATTCTGACTGAGATAGGGCTGATTCTCCTCAGGAATCCTGTGGCCAGAATGCCTACACTTCAAATAGTGACTGAAGTTAATCCTAGACAAGTTTTTTTCCTTTGCTGAGACTGGTGGCAGAATTAGGGATATTTTCGCTTTGGAGCAAACAGTGGCTTACCCAGAAATGGGCAGATTTCCTAATTCTGTACCTTTTTTCCCTTTTTGCCAACTGTAGAAGAAACTTTCAAAGCTGCCAGCAAGTCTCCTGACCCACTAGCTGCAGTCCCAAAGAAAGCTGATAAGCAGTATAGGGAATCTTAAGGTTAGGTTTACAATTAATACCTTGAAGTGCCGTCATTCAAATGGTCATGTCACCGAACCTGTTATGCTGAAAATAAAAACGTCTTTTCGCCCCAGTGTCAAGCCATGTTGATATTAACAGTTTGACATTCACTGCTATGGAACTGTGGCCGATGCATTAAATGTGCCATTCGATGTTTGGTGATGTGTTCTCTGAGTTTCTGTTTGATGAGTAGCTGCTTGGAAAACTGCCTTTTGATGTTGTCATCTACAACTGAAGGCACTTCATGGACATGATAGTAAACCGTATGATTATAAATGTCTTTATTTGCAGCTGTCAGATGACCCTATTGCAATAACTCCAAAATAAACAGCTAACAGAAAAAAAACTTTGGCTTCCTGTAATCAAGTATCCTCTGATAAGGAGTGCAAGTGATTATACAAATCAGGTACAGGATTGTTTGCTTCCACTACATTAGTCTTTTAGATGTTGGAATATCTGGGCTTTATGTGGAAGTGTATGCTAAAATGTGCTTATAGTTTAGAAGAGTTTGCTGCTTCAGTGTTTCTAGAAGGCAGGTCATATGTGAATCAGATTGTTTTTAACTTGACCCAGACACATCGTCTAACTTCTAAACATGTTTTGGAAGTGTGTATGATTGTGCTAAGACTATATCTACAGCTTCTGTTTCTTCTGCAGTGTTGAGATTTGTTTGGTATATAATCAGAATTTTTCTGATGATTTGAAGTCTGAAATTCTTATATGTTCTTCTATCAATGTTGACATACTTGTGGGAAGTCCTATGACCAATGACCCAACGTCCGACCAGTCTGCAACAGCTTTTAGCTACTGCAAGTACGTGGGACGTTGCACGTATGTGCTGGCAACATCAGCCATAAAAGGACATCCACACATACACCTCTCAGAACTTTTCTGCGTCATTAGGAACGCTTGACTCGTACATCAGTCTGCTGCCTGATTTTGTTGGTTGCTGCCAGCTTACAGATAAGTGCCTCTTTGAGGATTTATTTCATTGTTACTGTCTTCTATATTTAATTCATGTCATCCAGGAAGGGCAAGTTTAGGTGTAGAAGCCAGATTCCACATAAAGATAGCCACGACCTTTGTCTTTTCTGCATAGGCCCCAATCACTATCACCGTTCCTGTTGCATTTGTCAGGCGTTTATTCCTAAAACTTTGTGTAGTTGACTTTCAGCTTTAAATTTCTACTTAGAGAATCAACGTCTTAAACGTCTGGCTAAAGACATTATGGAGGGTTTCAGGGGTCCTTCCGCTAAGCTGACTTTGAAGCGGAAGGTTAGCAAACCTAGCCCTGAATCCTCTTTGGCTGCACACTTCTTACATCAGATGTATCCGTTGAGGTCAGTGAAGATCAGGTGTTGCGTACGAAGGTTGGGTCTGGTTCCACGGTGGTTACCTCATTGGAAACCACTAAGGAATCTGACCTAGGAAAGTCCTCAGAGGCAGTACAGACATCCATTTCAGGCGGACAAGAGGAACCATAACTCGCTGTGCTTGAGGGCTCTAGGGATGCTCCTTCCACTCCTGTTAGGGAACAGATTTCAAAGTCTGTTCTGGACATTAGGCTTACATTGGGTTCTTCCACTTCTCGTCATGCAGAAATGCATGTTAAGAAAAAACAAAACACTAGACACTTTCAGACCTGTACCATTCCACAGTCTGACTTGGATGCTTTCTCTGAGGGTTTAATTAATTTTTATTTATTTATTTTACATTTGTTAACCGGGTTAGTCCAGCTGAGCATTTAGCTTGTTTTCAGTGGAGACCCGAGGAGAAAAGCTCCGCAATCAGTATTTACATTTTACATACAGTCACCAAGAAAATTACATTTGCAGCTAATCAGTTAGTTAGAAGTAACAATTTAACAATAAAATTATACAGAAAACAGTTGGGTACAATGTTAGAGATCAAACTGCAAAAAGCATTTACAACAAATCATACAAAAGCAGTAGAGTACAATGTCAGAATTCTTACAACAAAAACCTAGGTACAATGTCATGTAGGGAAAACAGTGTTCATTATTCCTAAGTAGTTATATACAGTATAGGTACAGATGGAGTAGTAAGGTAATGTAGTGGTTAAGCAATGAGACCGAGAGGTAGATGATTATTAAGGTAGACAGTGGAAGAGAAAGGAGGGATGAGGGGCAGAAGCCTTAAACATAAGCCTTAAGACATAAGGTGCTGATGGCTTTGAAGCCTTCCTCTGCTATTCCTGTTCCTTCTTTTATATCTTCTCCTGTTCAAAGAATTGGGGAACAGGTTCTCTCTGATGATGGTGATGACTCTTCTTCTGACGAGGATTCCTTAGCATATTCTACACAAATTACATATCCTCTAGAATATGCATCTCCAGAGGAGGAGTCTAATGGAGGGGCGGGATTCCCCAGTAGAAGAGACTACTTTTGAAGAAACTATTAACAAAATGAGGGAATTTTTCAAATAAGACTGTTAACAGATTTCAGAGGAGCAAAAATGGTATTATACCTTCTGCAAATGGAAGTTCCTTTACCTTCTGCCATGCCTGCAGTCCTGCCAGCTTTCCTCGGTGCTTTCATTTCTTCTTCTAAGACACCCTGACTCTCAGGCTCCTGCCCCAAGAGGCCAGACATACTCTACAAGGTGCCTGATGATTGCAAGTTCCTATGTAAGTGTCCTTCAGCTGATCTAGCTGTTGTTTCCATAGCTTCTGACAGATGTTCCTGGTTGTCTCCTTCTTTTAAACTTCTTCCCTCTGATAAGGAGTGCAAAATCCTGGAGAAGCTTGGTAAAAAAGCTTATAATTTCTCCACTTTAGCTATCAGAGCAATAAATTACCAAACTCCTATGTCTAGGTATTCCATGGCTTTACTTTTTCAGGTCTTGCTCAACTACCAGACTCTGAAATTAAAACTCTGGTTTCATCCCTTTTGACAGCATCTTCACAAGTAGCTAGACATTCCATTAAGTGCAGCTATGATGCTACTGAGGCATCATCCAAAGCTGTTGCATCTGGTTCTGTACTTAGAAGACACTCTTGGCTGAGGCTTCAGCCTTTGGCAGATGATATAGGTTCATAGGTAGGTACTAGGCTATCGGCCCTAGGGTCTACACAAGCCCAGCCAAAAAAGTACCCTGGCTTTTGCCACCCAAGAAAATTATTTTCCTGGTCCACTGTCGAGCAGATCTACAGAAGTGATCCCCGGGGTGAATTTCCTATTTCCCATCCAATCATCAAGATTTTTCTTGAAGAGTGCTAATGAGGAGCTTTGTTTGATATAGATAGGTAGTTTATTCCATAGTATGGGAAGTCTCTGGGACAGTAATCTATCCCTCCAGCATGTTCTGTTTATTGTGGTGACAAGGTTTATGTCCCTAGAGTGTGTAGCTCAGAGGGATTGGGGATACTTTAAGTAGAGCATGTCCAACAGCTCTGGGTTTGACATAGCCTTGTATGTTAGGTAGAGATCAACTCTGAGTAGGTGATATGCGATGGCATAAAGTTGGAGTTTTTTGAGACGGTCTGCATAGGGCATCTGTTTAAGGCTGTTAATGCTCTTTGTGAGGCATTTCTGTGGCCTTTCACGTTGTTGTAGATGTCATGTGAGGTACATACCAAAGGGGGGGTTGTACTCTATAATGGGTCTATTGAGTGATGAGAAACCTTTTGTGGTGAGGTGTGCCATGTAGAAGGATTTCCTGACTACTGTGGTGATGTGATTATCAAAGGGGAGACTACTGTCCACCTGTGTCCCAAGGTCTCTTATCACACTTTCGGTATTGTTTACTACCACCTATGTTGTAGTTCATGGGTACAGAGTTTTTACCAAAGGGGATGACAATGCTACTTTGGATAAGTCAGCTCTTTTTGTTTCTGTGGCTGTAGACTTATTTAAGTCTCTGCAAGAGAAGGGAAAGGAACTTCAAGATTTAAAGCACCTGTTTGTTTCTCCTGTTCCTAAGTTCCATAAGAATTTTCCTACTAAGACATCTTTTGTTAGGAGACCAGTTCGCATGTCTACTTCCTCATCTTCTGCTTCCAAACCTAAAAGGACTGTTAGGAAACCTCCACAATCAAAATCTACTGCTTCCACTCCTTCCATACAGCAGCCCTTTCAAGCCAGACTCAGCTCTCTGTGACTACCAGCAGCTTCTTCCAAGTCTTACCCCTCTATCTCTTTGTCCATCTCTCTCTTTTCCAGCTTGGGGAAGGATCACTCAGGATTCCTGTGTTCTGTGTTATCCAACAGGGATACTTCATGACTTGGAAAATTCTTCCTCCTTTCATGGGAATTCCACAGCCCCCTTCAAGCCAACTGAATTTGTTTCCAGAATTTCTAACTCAGCTACTTTTTCAAGGCACAATTTAACATGTGCCAATGGATCAGAGATGCGAAGGGCTTTACTCAAGGATGCTTCTGATTCCCAGAAAGCATAGTCCATGGAGACCAATCCCAGATCTTTCCCAGTTTATTTATATATTTATTTATTTTATTTAATTTTTTTAACATTTGTTTACCGGAAAAGTTCAACTGGATACAAGTCCTTTTTCAGCGGAGGCCCGTGGAGAAAAGCTCCATGAGTAACAGTAAATTTTAATGCACACATCACAATAATCAATAAAGTATAAAGTAAACAAAATGCAGTACACATAAAAAAAACAAACTTGTTACATCTTGACAACAAAACCCTAGGCTTTGAACATAGCTAGTACTATTTGTAAAATATTACTTATGTCAAGATATAAGGTTAAGACAGGTTGGTAGGATGGTAGGAATAAAGGATTAAACGCCGGGGAAGAAGTTGGATATGGTCGGGGTATACTGTGATGTATCAGAGCATTCATGAGGGGTTAGTACAGGAACATAGCCACTTATTTTTTAGATAAGCTTTAAGCGATGGCTTAAAGTGGTTAGTGGATGAGATTGAGAGAATGGAGTTAGGAAGGGAGTTCCGTATATAGCTAGAAAATAAAAAAAATCTCCTGCGGTATTACTGGCCTTGGAGATGGTGAGTTCTTATTGTTAGAGCAATGTGTTCTGCTGGAGCTGTAAGGAAGGATGAGATTTTGTGGTGTACGGGTTCTGGTTGGTTGTGTTACAGTTTTGTGAGTTAGAGAGAGTTAGTTGAAAAGAATAATGTTGGGAAACTCAAGCCAGTCTAGTATCCTTAAAGCTGTACAATGATGTATTCTATATGGGCAGCCAGATGCAAACTTAGCAATTTTATTGAGTTTTATTACTATTCTGTATGAATGTAACCTGAGTTTTATTACTATTCTGCATGAATGTAACCTGAGTTTTATTACTATTCTCTTTATAAAAAATGATTTTATGTATTTCTGGAGCTTTTCTCCTCGGGTCTCCACTGAAAATGGGCCAAAACCCAGTTGGACTAACCCAGTTAACAAATGTCAATAATTAATTAAATAAATAAATAAATAAATAAAATTTTATCAGATATATGCTTAATAATTATTTTTCAATTTTTATCAGGGATATTTTGTATGTGCTTCTGCACAATTTACTTGACTTATTTTACAGTATTGTGTGGAAAACTGCAATTTAATGAAGATATTATGTGTTTGGGTTGTTTTTACAGTTGGAGTGTGTGTTTTGCTGCTGTTATTGTTCTTTCTGGGATTAGAACATTTTCGCACTTCTAAGGTAGTAAATGCTCTGTGATATTTCTGACTAATTATTTAAGGCATTTTGACACACTTGTCAGTGTACTGCTAGTGTTTACTAATATAGGGTCATTTTAGAAAAGGGAAATGTGCCATTTAACTTACTAGTGAATACTTACCTTTGCCCAGTGTAACGGAACTTACTGTACAAGCAGTCAGGTTTCTTCTGTGGCTACTGCATGGATAATATTCCCAGCCATGCTCCTTCTACTCTTCTTCTACCTAAAGAGAAAAACATGTAAAAGGATTACTCAGCCTATGGTTAATGACTCTGGCATGGTCATAGATGGTCCCACAGACCACTTACCTATTGCCTCAACTCCCTGTTGTGTAGCTGTAATGGCCAAAGACAGGGAGTTAGACATATCCTCAGGGGATGTTCTAGTACCTGTTACAGGCATGGAAGAACCAAACACTTTAGGCACAGAAGTTTTCTGGAGAAAGGGACTTTTTAATCAGAAAAGGTAGGTAGTCCTCTCACCAATCTCCCTGTAGGGATATTTATAGAGGAAAAAAAAAAGCAAGAACATAATTACAGGGCAGATGATCAGATTGTTTCTGTTTGTAAGTCAGATGGTATATTCTTGTCTAAGAGAATTTTGTGGTCAGTTATTTCTGGGGGCTGTTTGCCTTTTTACAGTTCTAGCACAGGTATTGCCAGAGAACAGTATGTGTTTTCAGATTATGAGGATTCTGATTGAGATAGGGCTGATTCTCCTCAGGAATCCTGTGGCCAGAATGCCTACACTTCAAATAGTGACTGAAGTTAATCCTAGACAAGTTTTTTTCCTTTGCTGAGACTGGTGGCAGAATTAGGGATATTTTCGCTTTGGAGCAAACAGTGGCTTACCCAGAAATGGGCAGATTTCCTAATTCTGTACCTTTTTTCCCTTTTTGCCAACTGTAGAAGAAACTTTCAAAGCTGCCAGCATGTCTCCTGTCCCACTAGCTGCAGTCCCAAAGAAAGCTGATAAGCAGTATAGGGAATCTTAAGGTTAGGTTTACAATTAATACCTTGAAGTGCTGTCAGTCAAATGGTCATGTCACCGAACCTGTTATGCTGAAAATAAAAATGTCTTTTTGCCCCAGTGTCAAACCATGTTGATATTAACAGTTTGACATTCACTGCTATGGAACTGTGGCCGATGCATTAAATGTGCCATTCGATGTTTGGTGATGTGTTCTCTGAGTTTCTGTTTGATGAGTAGCTGCTTGGAAAACTGCCTTTTGATGTTGCCATCTACAACTGAAGGCACTTCATGAACATGATAGTAAACCTTATGATTATAAATGTCTTTATTTGCAGCTGTCAGATGACCCTATTGCAATAACTCCAAAAGAAACAGCTAACAGAAAAAAAACTTTGGCTTCCTGTAATCAAGTATCCTCTGATAAGGAGTGCAAGTGATTATACAAATCAGGTACAAGATTGTTTGCTTCCACTACATTAATCTTTTAGATGTTGGATTACCTGGGCTTTATGTGGAAGTGTATGCTAAAATGTGCTTATAGTTTAGAAGAGTTTGCTGCTTCAGTGTTTCTAGAAGGCAGGTCATATATGAATCAGATTGTTTTTAACATGACCCAGACACAACGTCTAACTTCTAAACATGTTTTGGAAGTGTGTATGATTGTGCTAAGACTATATCTACAGCTTCTGTTTCTTCTGCAGTGTTGAGATTTGTTTGGTATATAATCAGAATTTTTCTGATGATTTGAAGTCTGAAATTCTTATATGTTCTTCTATCAATGTTGACATACTTGTGGGAAGTCCTCTGACCAATGACCCAACGTCCGACCAGTCTGCAACAGCTTTTAGCTACTGCAAGTATGTGGGACGTTGCACGTATGTGCTGGCAACATCAGCCATAAAAGGACATCCACACGTACACCTCTCAGAACTTTTCTGCGTCATTAGGAACGCTTGACTCGTATATCAGTCAGCTGCCTGATTTTGTTGGTTGCTGCCAGCTTACAGATAAGTGCCTCTTTGAGGATTTATTTCATTGTTACTGTCTTCTATATTTAATTCATTTCATCCAGGAAGGGCAAGTTTAGGTGTGGAAGCCAGATTCCACATAAAGATAGCCACAACCTTTGTCTTTTCTGCATAGGCCCCAATCACTATCACCGTTCCTGTTGCATTTGTCAGGCGTTTATTCCTAAAACTTTGTGTAGTTGCCTTTCAGCTTTAAATTTCTACTTAGAGAAGCAATGTCTTAAACGTCTGGCTAAAGACATTATGGAGGGTTTCAGGGGTCCTTCCGCTAAGCTGACTTTGAAGCGGAAGGTTAGCAAACCTAGCCCTGAATTCTCTTTGGCTGCACACCTCTTTCATCAGATGTATCCGTTGAGGTCAGTGAAGATCAGGTGTTGCGTACGAAGGTTGGGTCTGGTTCCACGGTGGTTACCTCATTGGAAACCACTAAGGAATCTGACCTAGGAAAGTCCTCAGAGGCAGTACAGACATCCATTTCAGGTGGACAAGAGGAACCATAACTCGCTGTGCTTGAGGGCTCTAGGGATGTTCCTTCCACTCCTGTTAGGGAACAGATTTCAAAGTCTGTTCTGGACATTAGGCCTACATTGGGTTCTTCCACTTCTCGTCATGCAGAAATGCATGTTAAGAAAAAACAAAACACTAGACACTTTCAGACCTGTACCATTCCACAGTCTGACTTGGATGCTTTCTCTGAGGGTTTAATTAATTTTTATTTATTTATTTTACATTTGTTAACCGGGTTAGTCCAGCTGAGCATTTAGCTTGTTTTCAGTGGAGACCCGAGGAGAAAAGCTCCTCAATCAGTATTTACATTTTACATACAGTCACCAAGAAAATTACATTTGCAGCTAATCAGTTAGTTAGAAGTAACAATTTAACAATAAAATTATACAGAAAACAGTTGGGTACAATGTTAGAGATCAAACTGCAAAAAGCATTTACAACAAATCATACAAAAGCAGTAGAGTACAATGTCAGAATTCTTACAACAAAAACCTAGGTACAATGTCATGTAGGGAAAACAGTGTTCATTATTCCTAAGTAGTTATATACAGTATAGGTACAGATGGAGTAGTAAGGTAATGTAGTGGTTAAGCAACGAGACAGAGAGGTAGATGATTATTAAGGTAGACAGTGGAAGACAAAGGAGGGATGAGGGGCAGAAGCCTTAAACATAAGCCTTAAGACATAAGGCGCTGATGGCTTTGAAGCCTTCCTCTGCTATTCCTGTTCCTTCTTTTATATCTTCTCCTGTTCAAAGAATTGGGGAACAGGTTCTCTCTGATGATGGTGATGACTCTTCTTCTGACGAGGATTCCTTAGCATATTCTACACAAATTACATATCCTCTAGAATATGCATCTCCAGAGGAGGAGTCTAATGGAGGCGGATTCCCAGTAGAAGAGACTACTTTTGAAGAAACTATTAACAAAATGAGGGAATTTTTCAAATAAGACTGTTAACAGATTTCAGAGGAGCAAAAATGGTATTATACCTTCTGCAAATGGAAGTTCCTTTACCTTCTGCCATGCCTGCAGTCCTGCCAGCTTTCCTCGGTGCTTTCATTTCTTCTTCTAAGACACCCTGACTCTCAGGCTCCTGCCCCAAGAGGCCAGACATACTCTACAAGGTGCCTGATGATTGCAAGTTCCTATGTAAGTGTCCTTCAGCTGATCTAGCTGTTGTTTCCATAGCTTCTGACAGATGTTCCTGGTTGTCTCCTTCTTTTAAACTTCTTCCCTCTGATAAGGAGTGCAAAATCCTGGAGAAGCTTGGTAAAAAAGCTTATAATTTCTCCACTTTAGCTATCAGAGCAATAAATTACCAAACTCCTATGTCTAGGTATTCCATGGCTTTACTTTTTCAGGTCTTGCTCAACTACCAGACTCTGAAATTAAAACTCTGGTTTCATCCCTTTTGACAGCATCTTCACAAGTAGCTAGACATTCCATTAAGTGCAGCTATGATGCTACTGAGGCATCATCCAAAGCTGTTGCATCTGGTTCTGTACTTAGAAGACACTCTTGGCTGAGGCTTCAGCCTTTGGCAGATGATATAGGTTCATAGGTAGGTACTAGGCTATCGGCCCTAGGGTCTACACAAGCCCAGCCAAAAAAGTACCCTGGCTTTTGCCACCCAAGAAAATTATTTTCCTGGTCCACTGTCGAGCAGATCTACAGAAGTGATCCCCGGGGTGAATTTCCTATTTCCCATCCAATCATCAAGATTTTTCTTGAAGAGTGCTAATGAGGAGCTTTGTTTGATATAGATAGGTAGTTTATTCCATAGTATGGGAAGTCTCTGGGACAGTAATCTATCCCTCCAGCATGTTCTGTTTATTGTGGTGACAAGGTTTATGTCCCTAGAGTGTGTAGCTCAGAGGGATTGGGGATACTTTAAGTGGAGCATGTCCAACAGCTCTGGGTTTGACATAGCCTTGTATGTTAGGTAGAGATCAACTCTGAGTAGGTGATATGCGATGGCGTAAAGTTGGAGTTTTTTGAGACGGTCTGCATAGGGCATCTGTTTAAGGCTGTTAATGCTCTTTGTGAGGCATTTCTGTGGCCTTTCACGTTGTTGTAGATGTCATGTGAGGTACATACCAAAGGGGGGGGTTGTACTCTATAATGGGTCTATTGAGTGATGAGAAACCTTTTGTGGTGAGGTGTGCCATGTAGAAGGATTTCCTGACTACTGTGGTGATGTGATTATCAAAGGGGAGACTACTGTCCACCTGTGTCCCAAGGTCTCTTATCACACTTTCAGTATTGTTTACTACCACCTATGTTGTAGTTCATGGGTACAGAGGTTTTACCAAAGGGGATGACAATGCTACTTTGGATAAGTCAGCTCTTTTTGTTTCTGTGGCTGTAGACTTATTTAAGTCTCTGCAAGAGAAGGGAAAGGAACTTCAAGATTTAAAGCACCTGTTTGTTTCTCCTGTTCCTAAGTTCCATAAGAATTTTCCTACTAAGACATCTTTTGTTAGGAGACCAGTTCGCATGTCTACTTCCTCATCTTCTGCTTCCAAACCTAAAAGGACTGTTAGGAAACCTCCACATTCAAAATCTACTGCTTCCACTCCTTCCATACAGCAGCCCTTTCAAGCCAGACTCAGCTCTCTGTGACTACCAGCAGCTTCTTCCAAGTCTTACCCCTCTATCTCTTTGTCCATCTCTCTCTTTTCCAGCTTGGGGAAGGATCACTCAGGATTCCTGTGTTCTGTGTTATCCAACAGGGATACTTCATGACTTGGAAAATTCTTCCTCCTTTCATGGGAATTCCACAGCCCCCTTCAAGCCAACTGAATTTGTTTCCAGAATTTCTAACTCAGCTACTTTTTCAAGGCACAATTTAACATGTGCCAATGGATCAGAGATGCGACGGGCTTTACTCAAGGATGCTTCTGATTCCCAGAAAGCATAGTCCATGGAGACCAATCCCAGATCTTTCCCAGTTTATTTATATATTTATTTATTTTATTTAATTTTTTTAACATTTGTTTACCGGAAAAGTTCAACTGGATACAAGTCCTTTTTCAGCGGAGGCCCGTGGAGAAAAGCTCCATGAGTAACAGTAAATTTTAATGCACACATCACAATAATCAATAAAGTATAAAGTAAACAAAATGCAGTACACATAAAAAAAACAAACTTGTTACATCTTGACAACAAAACCCTAGGCTTTGAACATAGCTAGTACTATTTGTAAAATATTACTTATGTCAAGATATAAGGTTAAGACAGGTTGGTAGGATGGTAGGAATAAAGGATTAAACGCCGGGGAAGAAGTTGGATATGGTCGGGGTATACTGTGATGTATCAGAGCATTCATGAGGGGTTAGTACAGGAACATAGCCACTTATTTTTTAGATAAGCTTTAAGCGATGGCTTAAAGTGGTTAGTGGATGAGATTGAGAGAATGGAGTTAGGAAGGGAGTTCCGTATATAGCTAGAAAATAAAAAAAATCTCCTGCGGTATTACTGGCCTTGGAGATGGTGAGTTCTTATTGTTAGAGCAATGTGTTCTGCTGGAGCTGTAAGGAAGGATGAGATTTTGTGGTGTACGGGTTCTGGTTGGTTGTGTTACAGTTTTGTGAGTTAGAGAGAGTTAGTTGAAAAGAATAATGTTGGGAAACTCAAGCCAGTCTAGTATCCTTAAAGCTGTACAATGATGTATTCTATATGGGCAGCCAGATGCAAACTTAGCAATTTTATTATAACATGCTTCTAGCTTAGATAAGTCAGTTTTCCTAAGATTAGTTAAAATTGGAGAGGCATATAGTAGAGTGGAGAACAAATCGGTTTGTGCTAATGTAATTTTGGCCATTTTGGTCAGGAACCTTTTGTGCCTATATAGACTTCCAAGTTTCTTATTGACTTTTTTATTGTTAGGGAGACATGTAAGTCAAATTTTAGGTTATTGTCCATTTCTACTTCAAGGAGCTTTGTATGGGTTGTCTGGGAGATCACAGTATTGTCTTTGGCTATTATGTTAAATGGTGGGTATGAGATAGATGTCTTGTTAGGCTAGAATAATAATAATTTAGTTTTGTTTGGGTTCAGGATTAGATGGGCATTGGCTAACCATGTTTCAACAGAAGTGAAAGATTCCTGTGTTTGAGAATGAAGAGCTGATAGAGAAGTGGCAGCACAGATAAGTGTTGAACCATCTGCATACTGTATTATAGAACCATGTGGAGTAGCTGTGTGTAAATTATTACTGAAGAGGGAAAAAAAGAAAAGGCCTAAGAGATCCTTGGGGGACATTAACAGATAAAGGAAGGCGTGGAGATAGGTTGCCTTGCCATAGAACAGTTTGTTGATGGCCAGATAAATAGTTATGAAACCAAGCTGTGGCATATGGTGAGAAGGATAGTTCAGTTAGTACATCTATTAGTTTGGAATGGGAGACCATATCAAAAGCTTTTGATAGGTCTAGAAAGATGGCAGATACAAAATTGTTGTTATTCCTGTGATGGTTTATAGTATTAGTGAAGGATAAGAGAGCTGTAGGGGTACTATGTGATGGGCGAAACCCATGCTGTGTGTTTGAGAGAAGGTTATTTGTTACTAAGAATTTCATGACCTGGAGATGAATACACCTTTCGAGTAGCTTAGCAAGAGGTGAAAGAAAAGCAATTGGTCGATAGTTTGTCAGTTCTGTGGAAGGTCCCCCTTTATGAAGTGGGATTACATGGGAAATTTTCCACAGTTGAGGGACCTTGTTTTCGAGAATGGATCTGTTTATAAGGACTGATACTGGGAAGGCTATAGATTCAGCTGCAATTCTGAGCTATTCACTGGGTAAGTTATCTATGGCAAGTGTAGTAAGTTTTAGTTTCTGCAGTAGTTTTTATAGTGGCTGTAGGAACAGGGGAGAAAAAGAATGAGGCGTTGCTAGCTGTCGACTTGGCTGGTTTGGTATCAGGAGTAGGGGTTTGCTGTTTGGAAATGGCAATTAAAGATTCAGTAAAATGTTTGTTAAAATGGTAGCTATGCTTTTGGAATTGGTGTGGATGTTTGGGGTTGGTGTAGTAGATTTTCCTGGGTGAAGGATTGAGTTTACAGCCGGCCAGAGTTTATGAGGTTTTTTAATATGTGTTTGAATGTTATGATAGAAATTTATTTTATCCTGTTTTATTTATTTTTTGCCTTATTTCTAAGTTCCTGGTACTGTTGTTTAGAAACTACTGTGTTTCTCTTACGCCATAGTTCCCAGGCTTTATCTCTAGTTTTCAGAAGCACCCTAGTGTCTCTGCTTAGCCAGGGGACATAGTTTGATTTTATTCTGATTGTTCTAACAGGGGCATGTGCATTTAATATATCTAAAAAGGATTTATTAAAGTGGTTCACTGCACCATCTAGGTCAAGGTATTTGAGTGAGTGGAGTCCAATTGCAACTTTGTAGGTTAACTAGGAAGCTGTCAAGAATTAAAGTTATGTTTTTTCTGAGTTGTTTAAACATAGTAGGTTTTGGTAGGAATATGTGTTGTCATATAAGAAATGTGGGTAGGTGGTCGCTCAGACCATGAGGAAGGCAACCTGAGTGGAATGAGTGAGAGGAGTTATTTAATATCCAATCCAAGGTGGATTGTTTTTACTAGCTTTATCTATTCAGGTAGGTTCTTGAATAGTTTGTGTAAAACCATGCAAGTTATGTGATGGATGGTGTGATCTGTATCACATGCAAACCAGTCTAAATTAAAATCACCCAGTATGAATGTCTCCTGAATAAGGGCACTACTTCCCCAGTGCAATAGATATTTTATAATTGGGGCATTATTTCCAGGTGGGATATAGCATCCAATTATATTAAGTGTTTTTGTTGAATTTATAGTTAGTGTGGTATAAATGATTTCTTGCACTGTCGAGTTGTGGGGTTTTGCAGTCAAGGAAAGTTAAAGTGAGATGGTCATTAAAGAGGATAGCAAATCCACCACTTTTGTTGAGTCTGTCCACCCATGGTATGGACTAACCTGGGGGTAGTATTTCATTATCTTTTGTACCTGGTTTTAATCATATTTCAGTGACTATACTATGTCTGGGGAGTATGTGGCTAGAGTGGCATGGAGGATGTCTAATTTATTGGCTATACTTCTAATATTAATGTTCATTAGCAATAGGTCTGATTTTTGTTTTCTGTTTAGGATTGGAAGTGTAGTGGTGTTGAGACTAGAGTAACTAGGAGGGTCGATGCTATCTGAGAGTGGTCCAGGGTTTGGGTGGATGTCACCACTAAGCAGTAGCCTAGAGGCAATGTTGGTAAGTAATTTCAATTGTTTGATAAGCTCATTGTTGAATAACTGAGGGTTATAGTGACTATCTTTAGTAGGTATTATTTTAAGTGGAAAATATTGGAGTCTAGTAATATTGAGAAGTGTAGGAGAGATAGTGAGATATGTACATGGAGTAGTACGGTAAAGTGGGTTTGTGGTGTGATGAAAAGTAGGTGTCTGGAATGTGTTGTGGTGATAAGCAGTGTGGTGAGATGGTAATATGAGTGTAGTAAGAAGTGATAGATAAAGTATGGGCATGTTATAGGTCTAGTAGGAGGAAACAGGATAACAGGAAGTGCATGTAATTGGATGGATAGAGTGAGGAAGTGTCAGCCTACTGCATAAGAGTAGAAGCACTGGGGGCAGGGTAAGGGAGCAGAGTGAGCCTGAAGGACAAACGGAGTGGGCAGAGCAAGCCCCAGCAGGAGTGAGTCCAAATAAAAAAGAAAAAAACAATCAGGAGGCAGGAAATGTAAGTAAGACAATACACTATGTTAGAGCTTTTAATCTTACAGAAAACAAATGTTGCTAGCAATCTCTTTAAGGATGAGTAGAACTATGGGAATTGGGACAGAACTAAAGTTTTGTTTTGGAATAGTTTTAATCTTAGACTCTGGAGCTCACCTATTTGCATACAGAGGGAATAAGGATCTTATATGATTAGTAGAGTATGTTGCTACCTAGTGGTCAACTTGATTAAAGCTCTCCAATTTGGAAGCAGAATGGAGCTCAATGCAGCTATGCACATCTCACAATGATAGTCACAAAGTAAGAGAACATTGTTAAAAACTATTCAGTGACATTCACCTAATGATTAATTGTAAAGGAAGGCTTGTGTATAAAAGTTGAGATTTCCCAGGGCTGATTTGAGCTTTTGCTGAAACTTTGCTTCAGAACCGAGAGTGTGTGTGTGTGTATGTGTGTGTGTGTGTGTGGGGGGGGGGTGCGATCCTGAGCCTTGTGAATGGCCCGAACAAACTAATGGTTAATTGTAAAGGAAGGCTTGTGCATAATAGTTGATATTTCACAGGGCTGATTTTAGCATTTGCTGAAACTATGCTTCTGAACCGAAGGTGGGGGGGGGTGCCATCCCGAGGCTTGTGGATGGCCTGTGCAAGTTAATAATTGTAAAGGAAAGCTTGTGTATAAAATTTGAGATTTCCCAGGGCTGATATGAGCTTTTGCTGAAACTTTGCTTCAGAACCGATGGTGTGGAGGGGGGTGCAATCCCAAGGCTTGTGGATGGCCCAAGCAAAAGTTAGCACAGACAGCTGACTAAGGGAATCTCCTGCAGGTTGGGACTATACTATAGTTTTCTAGAAGTTACACCTTTCTGCATGCTGTCTTTACAGACTCTGTTTCCTCTGATTTCCCCTAAGTCTTACATGGACATCAAAGATGCTTATACATCCTCATCCATACTCTGTAGAGGAAATTTCTATGTTTGTCTGTGGGTTCTTTGCACTTTCACTTCGCTGCCTTGCCTTTTGGTCTTTCCACTGCCCCAAGGGTATTCACAAAGTGCTGGCCCCTATGATTGCCTTTTTGAGAGTCAAGGGTATCCAGGTATACCATACCTTGATGATCTTCTTTTCCTGCCTCCTCTGTCAGAGGTGTATATTAAATCATGAACACTTAAAAAAGTGAACACTGATTTATCGATCCCATGTAAGCGAAAGCTTACAATCCCGAACACTCAGAACAGCAATTTTTTTCCCAGGGAAAAAAAAAATCACTGTTCCACAAAAAATAAAAAATAAAAATAAAAACTTCAAAACATTACATAAAGTAGGGGGCTTCACCCCCCAGACACCCAGATCCCCCCACACCTCCCTACTTAAATATACCAACTCTGAGATCACATTACAGTGATGAAAATGGTAACGTAATGGAGTGGAAGAAATCACTTATATACCGTTTCGCTATTTTGCTGTTTCGTGATTTCAAGTTCGATCAAGATGCAATCGAAGGATTGCATCTTCGATTATATAATAGGAACCCTCTGTCAGAACAGTTGTCTCAAAACCTACAGGAGGCCATTCATAACCTTCAAAGTTTAGGGTTCACCATAAATTTTAGAAAATCTTTTCTGACCCCTTCACAGGACCACATCTTCCTGGGGTGCAGGTTCAGGACAGACCTTATGATGTTTTTTCTTTCAACAGACAAAGTTCTCAGTACCTCACTGCCTGTCTGGAAAACCTTCTGCCTCTCTCTTCAGTTATGGACAGGGAGTTTCTAAGACTTCTTGGGTTCATGGCTTCCACAATTCTCATGCTGCCTTTTGCAAAACTCCACATGAGAAATTTCAGTGTTTCCTAAAATTCTAAGGTTTGCTGTATCTGGTTCACATTTCCAGTACTTTGATTTACCCTTTGGGCTCTTTACTGCACCCCAGGGTCTTCACAAAGTGTCTAGCCCCAGTTGTGGCTCACTGAATTGCAGGGCATCCACATTTTTCACCAGTTAGACAACTTGTTTATTTGTGCAGAGTCTTCTCTCAGATGTTTGGAGTCCTTAAGAAAGGTATCCAGCCTTCTGTCATATGTGAGATTTGACTTGAACCAACAAATGCCTAGTCTCACACCCCATCAGAAAAGTGTCTTTTTGGGATGTCTTATAGATACATTCAGGCAAAGGAGCTTCCTTCAAAAAGAAAAAGTAATAACTTACCAGATCTTTCTGAGATTTTCTCAACAGCTTCAGGCCCCTGCAAGAGAAGTTTTCAGGATTTTAGGCCTTACGGAATCCATGATCCTAATGATACCACTGCCAGAATAAACATGAGAAAAATCCAGTAGTACCTAAAAAAAATTTTGGACTTTCAGATTTCCATGCTGGGGTTTGTAAGGAGAAAATTTCAGTGGTAGAGGGATCAAATGGTTCTCAGTCCAGGACTCGCTTTCTCTATCTCTACCAACCACTGTTCATTCTTTACAGAGTGACTCTTTAGTGCAGTTTCAATGGGAGTAAAAGTACAAGGAATGCGAGACTGTTCAGACAGGCCAAAGTACATAAACATCAAGGAAATGCTAGCAGTGATTCATGTTTTAAAAATTCTACACCATCTTTGGGGTCTGAACCTTTTACAGGTAGTTACAGACAAAACCAAAGAGATGTGCTATCTCAACAAATGAGGGAGTACAAGGTCATACCCTGTTTGCCCATTGGCAGTGCTTTGATTTGTCTTTTCAGCATTATGTGACTCTTCTGGTGTCCTACAGTCTGTCACATTGTGGTAGACAGATTGGTATACATTCATTTGATTGGCCGGTGGATGGCCGATCGGAAAATGTTCGAAAGCAGTGCGGCAAATTCTCAGAATTGCAAACTCTATTTAAGAGAAATATATAATATCCGCCCCTTTTTAACCCATGGTAGCACTTGTTTAGGTGGTAGAGCGGTGGGAAATGTCACATTCGGTGTTTTGTATGACATTCTGACTGTTAGCAACTGAGAAATTTGACATTTGAGCTCCGTGTTATACCCATTCGAGGTAAGTTAGGTCGCTAAAATGAATATATTCTGACAGACTCGACAGATACTGGTCAGACCCTCACAAATGGAAACTCAATTAAGACATGTTCCAGGACTTGATCCAGATGTGGGGAACACCTCAAGTAGATCTATTCACCTCTTTGCAAATCTGACAACTAGAAAAATTATGTTTGAAAACATCTGTGCAGCCAAGCATAGAGAACAGATGTTCTATCATTCCCTGGGTCATGAATGCTTTTGCATACTTTTCCACCCTTTCCAATGATTTCCAAGGTACAAAAAAGTCTTATGTTAGCAAATGAAAGAGATTTTCTAGTTGATGCCTTGCCAATCACATTGGTCCTGAAATGGAAGCAAGACCTCTGGTTCTCAAATATTTGTGTGAGCTACTTAAAGATGGTTTGTTGTATATTCCCATCAAGGTGCATATTGCAGCCATCTCAGCTTGTCTGCCTCTGCATCCTGCTCTTTATTCTGTGTTTGTGGTCAAACAGTTTCTAAAAGGAGTGTTGCACATGAGACACCCTCCCAAGCAAATTTCTCCTACGTGTGATCTCAGTTTTCTTCAGTAAAAACTGGCCTTAGCTCCTTTTGAACTAGCCTTTCAGGCTTATTTGCATTTCACAACTTGGAAAACTGTCTTACTTGTTGCTTTGACTTCTGCGAGGCAAACACCAGAGATGCAAGCTGTCATGCTGGGTGAATCCTGTCTGACTTTCTGCAAAGACAGGGTTGCATTGCACACAAATCTTTCATTAATGACTAAAGTTGTTTCTATTTTTATTTTTAGTCATGCTAACAATCTCACAGTTTTCTTCCCAGAGCGAAAAAACAAGGTAGAACAGATTGTACGTACAGAGGATGTGCACTGATAACTCAGATACTGCCATGACAGAATCAAGTCCTTTTGGAAGGCTGAACAGATGTTTGCTTCCTATGATGGGACAAATCTGTGTCTAAACAGGCTATACCCAGATGTTTTTTTTTTTTTTGCTTTTCCCACTATGGTATAACTATTCCAGGCAAGGTTAAGGTACATTCTACCAGTCCATATTCCAGTCTATGGGTGGAATCTAGTAGTTTTCTAGAGGCAGTGAATTGGTCCGCTGTTCATACCTTCACGAAGCACTATAAACTGGATTCCTTCTCTAGGTCTTGGCCAGGCTTTGCTACTTCATTCTTCAGGGGCAACTGCACCCTTATCCTTCCTCCATCCAGGTAGGGTAAGCTTTGAGAGGCTATCCATAGGCTACTGCAGCAGTGAGAATGAAGAACATAGTACAGTTGTGCAAATCCTTCTTACCCATAATAGTAAATGTACAAATTTCTTCATTGCTAAAGTAGCCACAACCCATCATCCACCTTTGTAGATAGTGGAGGTAGAACATAACCTCTTTCATTGCCTTTGTTAATGTTGTTGTTTGGATGACTTGTATGGTGATTATTGACTGTTTGTTGGCTCAGGATGAATCTACCTTCCTTTCCTGGGGCAGTAAAATCCTGACGGTATCACCGCTTGCACTGCAAAACATCTGGACTGAACAGGAACTTCTTTCCTCTAAACATAAGGCTGCTGAACTTGAATGCCAGGCATGACAGTGAATAATTAGATCAATATGGCACTTGCTATGAAGTATCATCTATAGTAATCACTCTGGGAAATTGCCTCAGTAACTGGTACAGATAGCCTGCTTTCTTATGCTATTACTTCCTGAATGTGCAATAGTCAGGAGTGAGTCACCACTCCATACATGTGCAACATGAACATCAGAATATATACTACACCTGATGAAGTACAATATGTTATCAATCACAATGTGAAGTTATAGTCTTTGCAATACCTATCAGTATAATATTGTCTAATGTCTTCCTGTCCAATTGTGGTAATTTATTGTGTTGTTAATATTTTAATTATTACTGTATGTGCATTAGTCTTACTGTCACTCAATGTGATCACTATTATGTCTATCATGGGGACCAAAGCAACACAATTTTGTTCAGCTTCCACTGCTGTGTATATCTGATCGATAATACAGTTTACTTTGACTTTGACTTTAAACTCTTTGTTGATATACTTCCCTCCTAAATGGGGGCAACCTATCAGCTGCCTGAGTGAATAAAAGGGAGGGTAGTTAGAGCTTTGGCAGTCTGGCCATGAGTTATGTCCTTGTTAGGACCATTAACCATAAGCTACTGCATCACTGAAAAAATTCAGACATTTATTGCTGTGGGTAAGTAGGACTTACACAGCAAATAGAAGTTGAAGTTAAGGAACAGCTGCAAAGTGAAGGATTTAGTGTAGAAAATGTAACACACATAATGTCACAGCATGATGAAACAAAGATTCCCCAAAGTAAGAAGAAATAGGTGGAGCGGGAGACACCTGAAGAAGAAATACGGACATCGGAAAGAAAAAGAGATTTAATATGGTGCAATATTTATGCAAAGAAGAAAGCAGAACTAATCAATACAAAGGACCAAAGATAGTTGAAGAGAAATTCAGGCAAAGGATATGGAAAATTTTACAATCCAAAAAACAAAGAAAACAAGGGGGGGGGGTAGAAAAGAGAATTAGTAATGGAGAAGTTAAAGAAATAGAAACTGAAGTTGTAGATTTCTTGAGAAGTGAAGGATTTAGTGCAGAAAATCCAACTCTGGTAATGTCACAGCATGATGGAATAGCGAGTCCCCAAATTAAAGTGGTGGAACAGGAAGCATCTGATCAGTTGCCATGTGAAGATACTCTGGAGCCTTCAGTACGAAACCAATAAAAAAGTTCAGCTGGAGATGCACAGCAAGGGAAGGAACAGGAAATGGTGGGAATGCCGACACAATCAATACTGTAGAATCTCGGGCTAGTGCGTTCCCATATGAAAGAGCAATGAATGATGTAGGATGCAGCTGAAGAGAATATGTCACAGGAAGATGTTTTGGAACTTTCTGTAGAATGCCCGCAGGAAATGGAAAATAAGCAATGTGCCTTCAGTTTAGAAGAAAAAGATCTAAGGGAAGAGCAGATTGATTTAATAGAGATGGATTGACAAATTAGATCGATAAAAGAAATAGATTACAAAATGTCAATAAGACCCAAAATGTTAAAAGTCTGTTAAAACAAATGAACACAGTAATAAAGACTATTAAAAGAAATGAATGTGATGTATCAGAAGTAAATAGGATGTATTACTGTACAGCAAAATTAATAACAGATAGTCTTACCAGAAAAATACAGGAGAATAAGGGAAAGGAAGGGGAGAAATCAAACGCCATCATAGAAGTACTGAACAGAGAAAACTGTAAATGAGCTAAGACAAGGTGTCACTTTTAGAACAGTATAGAAGAGATCAACAAAAATATTTAGACATGATAAGAGCAATGTGCAGTATTAGGACAGATCAGGCTCTACCATGCACTAAATATAAAGGAAAAGTACAAATTAAACAATTCATTCATGAACCAAAAAAGGTTTACAGAGAATTGGGAAACAAAGCAAAATATATGGAAATACCACCAAGAAAGAAGAAACAGATACATTTTGGAGAAATATCTATGAAGATCCTGTGGAATATAACAAAGATGCTGAATGGATAGAAGTATAAGAAACAGAAAGAAGTTCAAATGCACAACATATGAAATAGGATGAAGCAACAGCCAGAGAAACTGAAACAAAATTGGGAAATGCTCCTAAATGGAAAACCCTTGGCTCAGATGCAGTACATAACTTTTATTTATTTATTTATTATTTATTTATTTATTTTAGCTAAAAGTATTAACATTGTTACATGAAGATTAGCCCTGAATAAGAAATACTTATATGCACCTCCCAAACAGACATCAACCTGGTTAACAACAGGAAAAATGACATACCACCATAAGAGTGAACCTGCAAGCTGTCCTAAAAACTGTAGACCAATAACTTGCCTTTCAACGATGTATAAACTATATATGGGAATTGATGCTGAAGGAGTTCATAGTCATTTAGAAGAAAACCCAATCATGGCAATAGAACAAAAGGGTAATAAAAGGAAGTCATATGGAACAATGGATCTTTGGTTGTTAAATAAAGTCATAATGGAGAATTATAAAAAGGAGAAGAATCTAAGTATGGCATGGATAGATTACAAAAAAGCATTTGACAGCATCCCACATCCAGGATAAAGGAGTGCATATAGATGTATAAGATACAATCTACATTGATCAATTGTATTATAGTGACCTTGAAACAGTGGCAAACCATTTTGCAGCTTAACCATGATAAAGGACAAATTATTATCCCAGGGATAAAAATTCAAAGGGGGGTATTCCAGGATGATTTTTTGTCACTGCTGCTCTTTTATCTTGCTTTTAAGCCATTAAGCTGTCCAGTCAATAGATTAGGTTAGGTTTACCTTTACATGTGCGTAATGCATGTGTGAAATACAACAGTCAGAAAGGACTTTTTCAAGTTTTCAGAAGGCCAAAAACAAAATGCATCGAATGTGCAATGAGCAAATGCACAGTAACATTTGCTCGTTGCAGATTCGGCATTTTTGGTGCGAGGTGCACTATAGTGGGGATCAGGAAGTGGACCCTTTCCCCACTGTAGTGCGACTTCAGAGTTAGAATAATAAAGTAGGGGGTGCAGGGGGTGCAGCCCCCCTGCATTATGCTTTGTATTTGAACTGAAGTTCGAAAATTAGCAAATCTGGTTTTCGATTTGCTGATTTTTGAACTTCGGTGCAGATCGGACTGAAGATTTTCGTCATTCCGGTTCGCACAAAGGGCCGTTCGGTAGGTTGATTTTCAACGTTTCAAAGGTAAACCTTAGGTTACGGTTACAATTTGGCTGCCAGACAACAACAAAGTGTAAAGACATCTTATCTTCTTTTTGTGGATGATTTAAACTGTATAGCTCATCAGATGAGGAGCTGAAAGCACAACTGCAAGTAGTCAAAACTTTTTCAGATGATATAAGAATGTCATTTGGTCTTGATAAATGAGCAAAAGCAACATTTTAAACAGGAAAGCTGCAGCACTAAGAAAAAATCATTCTGGGACCAGAATGTGATATACAGGAACTTGCGCAGGAGGGAGTGTATAAGTATTTAGGAATTGATAAAGGATCTACAATAAAACATGAAGAAATGAGAACAAAACTCAGTAAAGATTATTTTAGAAGTTTAAAATTAATACTGAAAACAGCCCTGATATCTAGGAACAAAGTCCAAGCTATAAATCAATTTGCTCTTTATGTTCTAACTTATAGTTTTGGGGTGATTGACTGGACCCAAAAGGTATTGGATCTGTTGGACAGGAAAACAAGAAAAAATGCTTCACAACTATCAAATGATAATATAAAAATAAGTGTATACCAGGATTATATATTCCTCATTCTGAAAATAAGGGGTGAAACATAGAAAGAATGGTAGGATGAGTAAATGTGGACACTGTTCAAAATGTAAGTTTATTTTGGAGGGGGACAGTGTTGAAATTAAATAATATGGTGTGATAAGATACTACCATAAAAGTAATTGTGGAACCAAAAATGTGGTATATGTCGCTGTGTGCCAGGTTTGTTACCAATATTACATAAGGAAGACAAAAAGTACTTTCAGGACACGTATATATTAGCACATGTATGACATTAGTAAAGGTAATACAAATAATGCACTTGCCAAGCATTTAAATAATTTTTCCAACCACAGTTTTAAATTTACTATACTTGAACATGTGGAGATGGATGAAAGAGGAGGACCTGTTGATTTATTTCTTGACTAGAAAGAGTTAATGGGGCAATTTAGGATGAATGCTACTAGTTCCCCTGGGCTAAATGAAGTAGTATCCCTTACTAGTTATTTAAAACTTAAAGCTGAATTTTATTTGTGATGTCCACATATGAATGTAATACATAATATATTATATTTTATTATTTATAAGTGTTATATGTATTTAATTTAGCACTTACATTTAATGTTGTTTTAGTGTGTTAAAATCTTGTGACCAGACATAAAAATAGTAGGTTTTAAAATGTTGGTGTCTGCAGCTTTAAATAGAAGGTCTTAATGCTTAATTGAGTGGTATTAAGCATGCAAATGCATTTTCTGCGGAGTATTTAATGTGTTTTGGTGTAACATTCATTTATTCTGAAGAAATAAAATGTTAACTTTATTCAAAAATAAAGCAGACATCAAAGTACAAAAGGGCCAGTTTTGCCAAATGGCTTTGTCAGCTTAATCAAACACATAGACCAGTTTAATAAATGCTGTCCTCATCATATGACTTGAAGTGGCCAATCAAGTAGCATTTTCAAAATAAATGCATCAGCATATCAGTGGACATAGCTATAAAAGTACATAAAAAAAACATAAAATTACACAACATTTTCAAAACAGCTACTTCAGCATTCTCAAAAGTATCATGAAAAGAAATCGTAATACATCAAAGAAACATTCTTCTTTGTCTCTGTAACATAATCACATTGGGAATGACTACAACACTGATACTGTCCATATCTAGCCATAGACACTGCAGAAATCTGAAAATTCATGAAAAAACAGCAACCACAGTGTGAATTGTAAAGCAAATCCCTCCATTGAATGAAAGAAGGGTAGCTAGCTGTGTGGTCTGGCAGGCACTAGTCATGAATTTTGAGAGCATCGTTATAGTGGGTTGTTTATTTAGTCATAGAGTACTAAAACACGTTGGACTTCTTATTCATTTCTTTATTTACATATTTGCTTCTTAGAGTTAATTTATTGTAAATAATATTTAATTTCTTAATTATATATTTTTGTATTATTGCATGAAATGCATTGTGGTACTGAATTATGGTACTAGTGCTTATGAAATAAGCTTAATGACACACACTAAAGTTTTGAAGTATGAATTATACTAGCAGTGATGGATGGACAGGAACTGTGGAACCTAACCATTCGGTCAATGTTAAGTTACTGCCGGCTTATCTGACTGGAGACTTATCTATCATAGAAGGCAGTCTGAGTCACACTATGAGTTTGGATCTTATGTTACAGCTGAAACTGAAGTGTTTTCTTTCCAGTCTTCAGTTTGAGCTTTTCATCTCTGTAGTTCATTACTCAGTTTCTGATATGTTGTATAAGAGTGTTGGATGCTAAACTGAGGGCTTGGATGCACAATCTGTTGCAGGTGTTCACTTCATAGTTATGTTCACACTGACTGTCACCTTAAAACTAATACCAGCCCTCCTGGTGTTTCTGTTATGTGTCTTACAAGTTTAAGCAATATAAATTATACAGAACTGGATCTTTTATGCCTCTCCAGTGCAAACAAAGGTCACCTCTGAGAATTATTTTGATATGAGTTGCAGTCCAAGTTGTTTAAAGTGTAGGCTGGTCTAGATTGCCTGCTTTTTTTTCAAAATAATATTGTAGCTCTTTAAGTTGGACAGTTTGCATAGTGTAACAACAATAAAATATCTTACTATACTTTATTATAAATATAGTCAGAGGTGTAAACAGAAGTAACCTGACTTTATTATAATATCAATTTAATACATTTATAATATTTTCAAACAACAGAAGGTTTATCATAGCAGAAAGGAAATTTCAAATCCACCATAATACCCTGAGCTTCACCCTTACTGAGATCTTAAACCAGAATTTCTGAAAGGACATGGGCGGGGATTAATCATGCATGTCATGGCTTCCATATTTTTAAATAGATTTATTCATTATAGGTCCAGCTTACTTGGCCATTATTTTACATTTATTTTAAGCAACAAACAAAATCATAACAAGTCTGAAATGTACTACTGCAAGTCCCCTGCACCCCTATAAACCTGCTAATTATATCTACCCACTGTGACATAGCACATGAAAGGGAAAAGGGGAAATTCCCAGTCCCCTCTGTACTGCCCTCCTGCACACAAAGCAGCAGGTGTTAAGAGACTTCAGCTTCTTAAGTTGACAAAGCAAGGAAAAAGGAATGTTTGCTTTCTCAGACATTAGATATTATGTACGGCTATATATATATATATATATATATATATATATATATATATATATATATATACATATACTCACACACACACACACACACACACACACACACACACACACACATACATTGAACAACTTAGCTACTTGCCAAGTTTTTGTGTGTGTGTTTTTGTGAAGGGTATTTGTATGTGCATACACACACATATACACATACATATGTGCACACACTCACACACACACACACACACACACACACACATAAACATATAGATGTGTGTGTGTCTGTGTGTAGTTTGTCTGTCTGAGAGTACTGTATCATGATGGAATGTGCAACCACTTTAGTATCACAATGGAATATGCAGCCACTCTATGTATATTGTGTAACCACAATCCAAGCTGATATCTGATGGATGAGGATAAGCTGGTCTAAACCTGCTGCTATGCCTTTCTCCCAACACCAATGTCAGATTGTTTGCTTGAGAAAATGCAGAATTTCCTTTTAGAAATTGGAAAAAAAAAAAAGAAAAAGTGGCAGAAAGTGTGTGGAGGAATGGTATGACTACTGTATACACTGCTGACTTTATCAATAAGTGTCTAAAGGGATTGGATGAGGATGAAGTACTTCTGTTTTATTTGAACCAGAAAGCATAATGTGTTAATTCCGAAGGCAGTAGTGAGTTCATATTTTTGGATAAAAAGTAAATACGAAGAGGGAATGCAAAACAAAACCACCGTGTCTTCAATAAGATAATAAAACTGAAGCTCACGCAGTGACATACATTTTTTTTTACAAAAACATTTTTATTAAATTTTGTTAATAAATATGGACATAAAGTATTAAAAATAAACAGTATAAAATAATAACTATTTAAACTATATACAAACATCCATGATAAACATTTGTTTTATCCAAGAAAGATAATCAATATTTATCTAACAATCTCTCCAATGTTTGGCAAGCTAGTCTTTTGTGTGTTACACTTGATGATCTCTGATAAATAGTTTGCATTTTGTTTTACATACATATTTGGCTATTGAAATAAACTCAGTAAACATAAGATCTTGCTTATTTTTCCAGTTCAGTGTAATTATTTTTCTAGCAATAGCTAGAATTAACAAAAGAACAGGTAACTGATGTCTAGGAATTACACTTGGGGTAGGGACATTGAATAATATCAAAGATCTAGTAATTTGACAGTTATCAGACCACAGGGATTTTGAAAAATGTCTAAAATCACTCCAGTATTGTGTGAGAGTTCTTCATTCGATGAACATATGAACCCAGTTGGCTTCAGGAATATCACCACTCCTCCAGCATTTGCTTTCATTACTCTTGGTTATAAGGTCAATTCTGTGTGGAGTGTAAAAGCTTCTGTGAATAAATCTCCAGGTATATAGTCTCCAAATATAAAGATTATGAAGTGCTTTTATTGAATTTAATAACTGTTTCTTATTATCATTAGATAAAGGTTCACCATTAATCTTTATGGAGTAATTCCAAAAAGCTTGGTCAAAAGTAATCAAATCTTCTCATAGGATTTTATATACAGGTGATATGCTTAATTTATGTTTCATGTACATCGAACTACACCATATGAATAGTTGTATCAATCTTGGTATGATATCAGTTTCCAGATTTATTGACACTCTCACTTTATTTTCAACAAACTGTCTTAAAGATTGAATACAGATCCAATTATCTTGACAGACATTATATCTGGCTAAGAGAAAGTTAATTGGTTGGATGTTCTTATTGTCTATAAACTGGTGCCATAACTTTAGATTATTCTCTTTAAGATTCTGCATCTTATTGATATTGAAGGTACCTAGGCAATCTGCTGTATAAGCTATGGGAAATGTAATGAAAAAGGTGTTCCTTAGACTATAATTGTTGTTGATTATATTTTTGAACATGTAAAATATTTGGTTTATACCATGTGAAAAGTGGCTAAATTTCTTATTATATAAGCAGTATTCACAGAGTATCCAAAATATTTTGTTAATTCTAAAGGTTTCCTTAAACTGGGTTTCTGAGTTCTCAGAGGAAGTTATATGTCTTTCATATAGTTGTTTCCAGCTAGAGGTGTATATGGATGAAATCCACTGTAGTATTATGTTAATAATAACAGATTTGGAATATAATTCTATATTGGGAAAGCCAATCCCATTACTGTCCCAGACTCTAACATGCCATTTATAGGCTATTCTTGGTTTCTTTGGGAACCATAGAAAATTTAATAATAGGGAATCTATTTGTTTAAAGAATGTCTTAGGAGGAAGTAAAATCAATGATTGTATGTAAAATAAAATCATGGGCAAAATAATCATTTTTTATTAATGTAAGTCTGTCTTCCATGGTGAAAAATATTTTGCTCCACTTTTTAGTCAAGTCACTGATTATAGCTACTAGTTTAGTGAAGTTAAATTTAATAGTCTCATTCCATTTATTCTTAATACTTATTCCTAGATAATCTATTTTATCATTTTCCCAGTTGAATGTATTGTATTTTTGCAAATTAATATTTATTTTCTTATAAATTAAAAGTGTTTTTTTTTTTTTTATTAAAATTGAGCCCTGGGATTTTTCCAAATAGAGTTATGGCATTCATGATATGTTGTAAAGAGCCTTCTGTGTCACTGGATGTTAGTAGAATATCATCAGCAAAAAGCTGAACTTTTGGACAGTATCCCTCATTAACTTGAAATCCTTTGATATTTGGGTTATTTCTAATAAATGAAGCAAAAGGTTCCACTGATAAAGTGAAAAATAATGGGGATAGAGGGCAACCTTGTCTAGTTCCCTTATGAATTTTTACTGGGGATGATAGACATGAACCAATCTTAACAAATGCTTTAGAATCACTATAAATATTTAATATCAGTTTAGTGAAATCTGAAGTAAAGGCAAATTCTTTAAAGATTTTTTGTAAGTATGACCAACTAAGGGAATGAAATGCCTTATCAATATCCAGACTAATGATAGTTAATTGTTTCTTGGTTTTGTTTGCAATGTCTATTAGAGATAGTAGCTTAATAATATTGTTGTGTACTTTTCTATGTAAGATAAAGCCAGTTTGATCAAAGTGTATTAGATTGGGTAATATATTATTTAGTCTTTTTGCCAGGATAGACATGAATATTTTATAATCGATATTTAAAAATGATATGGGTCTATAGGATGCACATAGTTGGGGGTCTTTAGCTTGTTTCAGAATGGGGGAAATTATTGAGTACTTCCACGAGGGAGGGAAAATTAAGTCTTGTTTAACCATGGAGAATGTGTTTAATAATAACTTTATTGTGTGCTCTGGAAGAATTTTATATATTTCTGGGATTATCCCATCTAACCCTGGGGCTTTATTTTCCTTTAGATTTTTAACTTGTTCTTTCACTTCTGCTAAGGTTATTTGTTTGTTTAGGGTACTATTTTGTTGTTTTGATAGTTTAGTCTTGATATTTTCTTGTAGAAATGTATCTATTACATCGTCTGAATCTAGTGGTGATTGCATGTCAATGATTGACCGATAATGATTTCTAAAGGCTTCTAATATACCTCCTAAATCAGTTGTTCTTTTTACTGTGTTATTATTCTTGTATTTAATTTCATTAATGTGATTTTGTTTATTAATTTATTTAGATCGGATAGCTAGTTTATGTAAATGTCTGGGGTTTACTGAATAGGACTGTAGCTTAATCGTTTCTAAGTTTATAGCAACCTTATGATTGAATATTTCTAAATATTTGTGGTTTAGCTTAGAAATTTCAGTAAGTACTGCTTTATCATTTGATTTTAAATTTAGTTTCAACTTATATAATAAAAAACCACCGCCAACAAAGTAAGATGAAGAACCACAAACAGCAAGCCAGCAACTCCTCAGAAGGAATTTATTTGGAAAAACAGTGATGAAATAAAACTCTAGCGCCTCGACCAACAGTCTTTAACAGAGTACACTGTACTCTGTTAAAGACTGTTGGTCGAGGCGCTAGAGTTTTATTTCATCACTGTTTTTCCAAATAAATTCCTTCTGAGGAGTTGCTGGCTTGCTGTTTGTGGTTCTTCATTCAACTTATATAGTTTGGCTTGTAAATCAGAAAGTTCCTTGCCCCATTCCTTTCTCCTTTGAAAATACCAAGCTTTAATTCCACTAAAGATGTAAACTTTTAATGCATCCCAGAGTATGAAATCTGTTACTTCACCATTATTGTTGTTTTCTATAAATGCATTTATTTCTTTTAATAACCACTCCTTAAAACTTTTAAACTTAGTAACATAGGCTGGGATTCTTTGAAAAATTATCGTATCATCTTTTTTCACAGTCAAGCTGAACAAAAAGGTATTGTCGTCAGAGAGAGACATGACTGTATTGCAACATCACCTATTTTAGAATAAAGAGTGTTAGACACAAAAATCTTATCAATATTAGTTTGGGTGCCAAATCAGAAAGAATAATGAGTGTATTTAAGTGAATTTTGAACTCATAAATTATGTATGTTTCTAAAATTCATTGAGGCTATAAAACTGTTTACCTGTTTAGCTTGTGTCGTTAGTTTAACCTTACTATTTTTAGAGGTGTCTTCATCTGATAACAAGCAATTGAAATCTCCTGCCAGAATAATTTCTCCCTTTGCATGCAAAGTAATGACATCCAAGTATTTCTTCACATATTTAATTCCTAGACCAGGAATCCAATATGAGTTTACCAGTGTGAAGCCTTTCTTATTAACTTCTAGCACTACTATGCTTAACATTCCGTCTTTATCTGAAAAGGTGTTTAAAATTTTAGGTAGTGTATAAGTATTATTCCATAGTATAAGAGTACCTCTCCTTTTAGCTCTAAAGCAGGAATCCGTGAGAACTGTAAAACCGTTAAATGATAATGTTTGCAAATCCTTTTCCAGCAAGTGGGTTTCCTGCAAGATTATCTGAGCTCTGTGCATTTTAATGAATTTAATTAAACCATCTATTTTGACATTGTTACTTAAGCCATTAATATTTAATGATAAGCATTTATGTATCATCATCTGTTAAAGTTATATTTAGAGCATCAACAATACCTTCCAAGTATAATGACTTGAAGTAATTCATGAAGTTATGTATCATGGACAAGTCAAAAATCTTTAGAAACAAATTATGAAAACAATAACTAAGAAAACATGCATACATGGAACCTAAAGTTCCAGATTTAGTTAATAAATTAACTAAATCACCCTTTAACACCATCTCACACACCAAAATCATACATAAATAGCTTCTGCTTTAAATATAGTATATACAAACAGTAAAGCATTTTTAAGATATCTCAAATATGAACATAAAAAGTCCATCAGGCAATCACAGTGGATTCATATGTAATATTGTGTAAACCACTACTAGGTATTGGAAAATAAGGAGTCAGTTTCACCAATTAACCTAGTTGCTTTATTGGTATAAGCTTCTAATACCTATATATTTTATACCTGTATTACAGTCACTTGTGTTTATAACTATAGCAATACAGAAAGGAAAAAAAAGGGGGGGCATATGTTGGTCTATTAATACTAATTGAACAGAAAAGAGTGACCTAGAACATTTTAACAATCCATTCCTACAGTGTATGTGGTCATACAAAGATTTGAATCATAGTATCATAACTGAATTGCAAGTGAGTCTGATTATATTGCTTTAAATCTGCATCAGTGAGAATACCTAATATAGATTAAAGTTGCTTAAGCATGAACGTAGCAAAAGGAAAAGGAGACTCAATTCTATATATATTTTTGCATTCAGAATATTAAAGAAATTGGTTGTTTAAGCAGTCAGATATTAATATATTATCATTTAGGGCATGCTATCAAAGCAAAGAATGGTATCCTATCAGACTTAGTGTTTCAAAGCAACAGACATACAGTAGCATTAAAATGCAATTTTCCTCATTAGACTAGTAAACTAATCACTCCATTAAAGTCCTAGCTTGTTAAAAATACAGATTTACTTTTTCTTCTAGTTTCATTTTCAGCTTTACTTCCTGGTTTCTGAGTCATGCATCAGTTCAAAGGTCATGTGATGTACATTGCTCACTGTATTCCTGCCTCCAGCTTCTCTAGCTTGCTGCTAGTGCCCTGTAGATGCTTGTGTATGTGAAGAAACAATCACCAAGGCTTAGAAAAGGCATTTTTGGTGGGAATTTCAAATAAATAAGTTTTCTCCATTCTAAAGAAGCATAAAAAGTGCACGAGCAGCCTCCACACTGAAAAAAAAACATGAACAGCCCTACTCTAAAAATGTTGGGAAAGTAAGATTTTCCCCATAAATCAATAATTTATATGTCTTAAACTAAATTAGGTTAAGAATTAAAATTAGAGCATTTAGTTTATGTAAAGCACTGAATGCTGATATATTCAACTAAGAAATGCAGATTTTATGTAAAGACATATATATATTACATATATATATATATATATATATATATATATATATATATATATATTAATCATAATATGAACATATTTTAAAAATGTCAAGAGGAAACAAAACTATCTTAAGTAAACCATCTCCTAAGGGCACTTTTGTTGTAGGGATTCCATACAGTGTAATCATAATAGACTAAACAGTAAACTCTAAAGTGTTACCCCACCACTAACACACATGAATGCTTTACTTTGGAAATCATGAATTAATAGTAAGATAGCATGACTTTTGTATCCCAAATAAATATATAATGAAGTTATCTGCGCCCCGGTTGTAGTAAACCTTTGGTATGAAAGAAGAAGAAGAAAAAAAATTATATATATATATATATATATATATATATATATATACATACACACACACACACACACACACACACACACACACACACACACACACACACACACATATGTACATACAAACACACATATACACACACACACACACACACACACATATATATATATATATATATATATATATATATATATATATATATACACATACATACACATACACGCATACATACATACATGTATACATACACAGATATATGCCTATGCAAAATAAAGACCTTTGTTTTGTATATGTATTCCAATAAAATATTATGTAAAATAAAGACACTTTACCTTTGCTTTGTGTATATATTCCAATAAAACATTAAGTAAAGAGTTCTGCAAGAAAGTATTTAGTATTATTTGATAACAATCCTATTTGTCTTTTAATTTTTTATTTGCAAGTTCTTTGACAGTCCAAGTGTTGTTAGTTGCATGTCTTTTCAGACTCTATGTAGACCATTCCATGTCCTCTAATTCAGTTAGTATTTCTTTCTTGTGAATAAAGTCCAAAGCCTCTGACAAAAGAGCTAAAGATCTTCTCACCTTCTGGTAAAAATATTTTTATCCTGGCGGGAAAGAGAATTTGTGCTTTGATGTTGACTTTTTTAAGAGATTTTATTAAGGGAACACATTCTTTCCTTCTAGATATGACAGAAGAAGTATAATCATTGTCAAAACAAATGAGTTTGTCCTTTATCTTGATGGGAGAATTATTCCACGCAGACTTTAGAACCAAATCCTTATCTTGGGAGGACACAAATCAAACAATGATGGATCTGGGGTTAGGAGAAACTGTTGTTGAAGCAGGTTTTGCTAGAGACCGGTGAGCCCTCTCTATACCAAAGGAAAGGGCTTCAGGAAGATTTAGTGCTGTTGGAAGCCAGTTATTAAGAAAGTGTATCATATCAGTTCCCTCTTTCTTTTCTGGTACTCCATAGATTCTAATGTTATTTCTCCATGACCTACTTTCTAGGTCTTCCAGCTTTTCTGTTAGTTTTGTATTCTGTTTCAAAAGAAATTCATTTTGACTTTCACATTCCATCAGTCTGCCATCCATACCTGTTACAGATTCCTCGATAGAAGCAATTTGTTCAGAATGCTTTTTAGCCATTTCACTAAGAATGTCCATCTGCTTACTACATTCTTGTTTAATAGTATCAATTTTATTCTCTAGTTTGTCCATTTTATAGATAGTTCTTGAATAGTAGTTATTAATGTTTGCAGCTCCTTCTTTACCACACTGTCCTGATGAGAGTTCTTCGAGTTACTCATACTTGGATTTCTTGAGGAAAAACTTCTTGACAGGAAAAAAAATAATAAAAACGTATGTTTTAGTACTAATTTTTGAAAAATAATAAAGGACCTATATTCACAAATTCTCTCATATACTTTTGGATTAGTATTTCCAAAAAATTAGATTACATTTCCTGTCAGAATAAAAATGTTATAAGCAGAGCTAATGTTCAGTGCTGCTAGCAGTCTTGCATCTTGGCCATGCCTCCAGTGACATACATTTTGAGATATACCTAATCAAAACTTGGTAATTGTGTGGGTAGACTATGGGCAGAGTAGTCTGTGTTTGAAAGCCTTTGACTTCAGTGTCATTTGATGGGAGTAGAATAATCATAACTGAGGCGATGTGGGGTGCTTGTGTGTATGAAATGAGTTGAATAGATTAATATGGACAGACTTGTTTTCATTTGATCATAGTTAAGCATCCAAGGTATACATATTCAAAAAGTGATAATGGTAGGGTAGTCTGTATTCACAAGCAACTATTGTACTGTCCTTGGACCAGAGTATAACTAACCAGAATAGATGTTATGTAATAGAAATATTTAGACTACTTTACTACATTGGGCAGAATTTATTTCTCTTGGTTACTGTTAAACAACTGAGATGCAGGGTTGTATCCATTCAAAGGGTGGGAGGGGGATAGAGGGTTAAAATGTGTGTCAAAGTAACTGGCCATAACTCTCAATTGATCACAGTTAGTAATGGATTTGAATTGCCAAGGGCAGCTGCATGTCTGTGCGTATGTGTGTGCGTATGTGTGCAAGCTAGCATACTTTACTGTAGACATAAGTTTTACATGATTACTATAAAATATTAGAGATGCACTCAGACAAAAAAAACAGTTATTCTGGGGATGCAGTCTTCCTGTGAAGGCAACCTAATCTATGGCTACCTGAATCCAGGTGATTGTGGATCTAGATTGTCAGGTGTGCATGATCACAAACTTGCTAAAATATATTGCAATATGAACATTTTATTTCTGATGGTCACACTCAAGTTGTCAGCTATGTGTTGATTCAGAAAGTGGTTAGCCTGATTGATAGTTGTAGATTTGTGTGAACACTGAAATACTTAAATAGTCATCATATATTTTGCTTGCAGATGAGTTTGACAAATTTATTGTTGAAAAAGGTGTGTCTTAGAACGGACTTGTTTATTATATGAACAGTTTGGGCATGAAAGGAACAAAAGCTATTGTTTTCTAGTATTTTATGAAAGAGACATATCCTATATTTCTTATATTTAGGGTTCCATAATTACTTTATCACAGAATACCTAGAATGGCTATTCACCATTTTGAATCTGGCAGCCTAAAAATGTTTACTAGATTTTGAGCACTACAGACTTGTACGTATTACTTTTTCTCACAATGACACTTCTTTAACCACTGCATGAAAAGCACAGCATAAGCAGAGTGTTTAACAGATTTTTGTAATATGGTATACACTTTTTTGTAGTAGAAAATGTCAGATCATTTCACAGATGCAACGCTATATTGGTACAGCCACAGAAGGCCTGATTGGGTATAACAATGAGGCGGGTGACAGACTCCGTTATGTTCAGCTACCATAAGGTGCTAACAGTATACAACATATCTCTTGTGCAGGAAGAGCAATACACAACCAGAATGCACCTGTACTCAGCTGACATTGCATCATGAGTAGATAATTATTTATATTTTTGTATAGAAAAATGACCTTTGTTGTCACTGACAAGATGTCACTGAAAATAAATATGTATTTGTACTGACTATGATAGTGTGGCCCACCCAACTTCAGCACTGAGCTGAGTGTAAATTCTTTAGGAAAAAATGCTTTCTTAATTTGTAGTAATATTATGAGGATCCAGCTATAATTTCTGTGCATGTTTGTGTTTTGTTAAGAACTATTAAAGGGTGCATCCAGATTTGGTTTCTTTTACACAGATACAGAATGCAGGCTTTTAACAACCATTTTACAGTGATAGTCCGTGAAGTTGCGTTTTATTCACATTCCTTTTGGTGCAAGTATATGATTTCAGAGTAAAGATCACAGTATGTCCAGAATATAGTCTGAATCTGTCTGCTAAGGCAAACGAGTTGGAAGCATTTTTATGACTTAAGTGGGTGCTCTTTTGTAAACAAACATTAAGTTGTTTCCCCTATCTTTGAAGATAGTTGCTAAAGGCATTTATTTTGCTAAAACCTAAATATAACACACCTTGACATCCCAACCATTGTTTTATTTTATTAAGATTTTTAAAATGGTGACTTTGTTTTCAGACTACCTAGCTGACTTCTATATGTTTTAATATCAAAAAGGTATGATGCTCAGAAATGTACAGAATGGGAGGAGAGAGGATTCCATTCAGGTTTACTTTACTCTATAAGTCAGTTGACATTTCTCCTAGCTACACCTCTGGGCATCTCTCAATGTAAAGAAAACTCAAGATTCTTGCAAGCAAAGTATAAGCTGAAGCATTTACTGATAAGGCATCAAAGTCTCTCACCTTCTATTAATCTGTTAATATATACATCATCAGTGGTATAAGCATGGGAAACAGCACAAAATGCTGTTTGAAATTTAACTGCACAGTCTTAGTCAGTATAGCAATAACTGACAACCTGGGTGTGGCATATTGAAGATTTGCCCAATGGTTGGTGTGATTTAAATACAAGGGCGAAGCCACAGAGTCATTATTGCTATTATACAATGACATTATTTAAGAAAAAAACAATTTACTTTTCTTAAATAATGTCATTGTCTTACGGCTCCGTGGTGTTCTTTCACTTTCCTCAGATATCCCACTGCTTTTTTGATGTACTGCACATGCATTTGGGACTTTCGTTCCCAAGCTTATGCAGTACATCAGTTCTTTGTGATGGATACTGTGTGTAAGAAGCAGTGGAGAAAGGAAGATCTCTATTGCCATTTTTTTTTAATTAAAAAAAGATACCAGGATACTTTGAAGGTACGGGAGAGATGGGGCATAGAAAATAAAAGGATAATCAGGTACGTCTCTCTAGTTTTTCATAATGCACCTGATCATTCTTTTATTTTTGTCTGGCCCATCTCTCTCGTTGGTTTCAAGTGTCCAGTTTTGCAAGTTCTATCCTAACTGTTAGTAATTGGGCCTCATCTACCCCTAATGTTGGCATATTTAATTCTTCCATAAACAATTCCATTTGTACTGTTTCTTGATTTCCATATTTCTTTGCTTTATACAGATTTCATAAAGTTTCTGCAATGCTTCTAGTACCTCTACAAGAGCTGTGGTTATTTGTCTTGTTATAGGCTTCCAAAGCTTGACAGCAACCCTTTCTACCTTCTGTTACCTGAGCTGTTGTGCTGAAAGTGTTTGTGCTCTGGAGTTATTATCAAAAAACAGTTGTGTAATAGCAGTCTTTCTAAACTCATTCATATTATTGAGGTAATCCCTTATTTTCTGTTTAGCACTCTGAAATTACTCCTCTTCTTATTCTGTGAGATTCCCCCATTCTGTAATACTTTAACCTTTGTCAGTCCTTCTGAATAATTCTTGTTACTCCTTAACCTTATCTCTCTTTCTTTTATTTCTACCCTATTTTTAAAGTCCACTTTAATTTTATCCCACTCCCTTGCTATATTTTCAGAAGAAATTTCTATCTTCCCTAGTAACTCTCAAATAATTTCCACTATCCATTCCTTAAATTCCCCTCTTTTTAACAGATAGGTGGGGAATCACCAGTGTCTCATTTTTTATTTAATTACCTTGCATTTATTTAGTTATTATTGGCATGCGATCCAAAATAGTTATTGGAGGTGTATAAAATTTGCAATTAAATGCATGTGTTCCTGTGAAATATAACTTCTGTCCAACCTAACCCTTGGGGATAATATGTAAATTCACTCTGAACTCTACTACTAAATTCACATCTTCCATACCAAATATTTTCATAAATGTCTTAAAAAAAGTCTACCCTCTTTTGTTACATGTTCCTTTCTGGGCCCCCTAGATATATCCTCACTGCTGCAAATCAAGTTCCAGTCCCCACCTGTAAGTAATACTCCTTGCTAAAAGCTGATTATTTCTCCAAGAATTTTGTTAATCTCCATTGTAGCAGTTTTAGGTGGATAATAAATACATGGCAGTGTTATCCTCCTTCCTTGCCAGTAGCCCTTAGTACTATAAATCTATCATTATCCTTTTTCCTCTTCTATCACTATTGAAGCTCTTTTTGCAAATAATATAAGTACTCCCCCCTTTCCTTTGAACCAGATATTCTACTGAATATCCATCCTGAAATATTTTCTTTATCAAATTCACACTATCAGTTTTTTCTAAGTGTATCTCCTGTAGCATACTAATTGCACTCTGAATTATTTTTTAATAGAGTTGGCTATTCTTTCTTTTTTATGTATATCTGTGAGCTTTTGTGTTACATGTATAGTTGATATTAGTCATATCTATTTGAAGCTAGGTCACATCTTATAAAACTTTTTGTTTTAATGAAAACCCTCAGACAAAAAAAAAAATACTAACACAAAAACCTATGTGCATCTTCAAATAATTAAGTTCCCCTCCTAATAGGAATAATTGTCCCAGACTGGTAGCCACACTGACAGGCTTGAATTAACCTATAATGAAGGTTATCCATGCTAAGATGAATGGTACAATCTGTGCTTCTACTTCCGTTAAGATCTATCTGGTTTTGTCTTATGTTTATTCCTCTACCAGATTAGAAAAAATAATTGAATGCTTTCAGAAAACATTATCTCATATCCATTGATCATATCCATTGAAGAAACAAGCTTTCTGTTCTTATTACCCCTAATCAGATTGTCTCCATAGAAACATGGCAACCAGATACACAGTTGCCTACAAGGAAGGAAAACTATTCATTATGTTCAGTGTTCCTTTATTTATTTGCTTATCAAGCCAAGGAATTAACCCAGACAGTCTCGTAAGCAAAAGTAATAAAACGTATATCAGTTTTTCTTGCATCATGCACTTTTTTCTATACTTTTCTTCTCTTTTTACATTGCAGTGCCCCCATTTCTTAAAACTGAACAAGGAAAAAGAAAGAAGAAGAAGAAATAAAGGGGCCAACTAAATACTTTAGTATCCCTATTACATGTAAAAATAACCAAGAAAGCTTTACTTTATTGCATGCAGTTTATGTCATGCATAATAAAAATACTATCCTTAAGAACAAATTTTTGTTTTACTTACAGGTAGCTCTTTCTTTCCTCATGCCTTCTCCTAAATGTTCTTCCAAACATTAATGGCATGAAGTGGGACATATGCTTTTGAGACCCCTCCAAGTTTAACACAGTGAAGTAAGTCCAGTATTTCCAGGTTTTCTTACTCTGTCTTGTTTATCAAATATAATTAATACTTTGTAATCCCAAAATTATTCATCAGTTTTTGAGTTGCTGGTTTTCTTCCTGTTATTCTCCATCTCCCAAATCCAATCTTACTTCATTTCCAACAAACTCCTGGCTCTTCTAGTTACCTCTTGTGCTTTTGTCTGTCACTCAGGCATTTTCCCTTGAAACACAAAGCAGACACCCAAGCAACCGCTACCCCAAAACAAAACACGTGCAACACATATCTCACAAAGCCAGTGTGCCGAACAGTCACAGCCCTTAAGACTAAACAACACACCTGATACACTTGTAATAGGTGACTCTATCATCAGGCACACTGACGTCCCGCTCACCAGGCTGAACAAGGAGAGGGTCACGGTGAGCAGCCTGTCGGGTGCTAGGATCCGCCACATAACACAAGCACTCAGGTCACTCCAAGGCAAGTACAAATATGACTCAGTCATTGTCCATGCTGGTGTGAATGACCTGAGACGTACCTCCCTGGACTACATGAAAAGAGACATAAAGGAGCTCTCTGAGCATGTAGCCCAGGCTGGTATGACCCTGACCTTGAGTAGCATCTTACCCTCACCAAGAATGATGCCACAATATGAAGACAAGATGATCAATTTCAACAATTGGCTTAAGTACTGATGTCATTCAAAGGGGATCCAATGCCTGTCAGCTTAGGATGATATGCTCGACAAGCCACGATGCTTCGGTAGGGACGGCTTGCACCTGTCACCCCTGGGCTTTCGGATATTGGCAAAGGCTCTTGCTACCCCCATAGTGCCTTTTTTAGGCAAGGCTCAAAAGACAAACCCACCTCCATAGGTATCACAAGGGATAAGAAACTAAGAGTAATGCTACTCAACGCCAGAAGTCTAAACCTCAAGATGCACACACTCAAAACTCTCCTTAGCATGGAGAACATCGATATCTGTGCAGTAACAGAAACCTGGTTCAGGGCTCCCGAGAGCACCGCAGCACTACCAGGTTATACCTCATATCATGCTTTTCGGCCCCAAAACTTGGACCGAACCACAAAAGGAGGGGGAGTATCAATATTCATCAAAGATACCCACACCTCCAGGTTGGTGTCAAAGCACGAAGCATCAGAGATTATCCATGTGCAACTAACAGTGGGTAAAACTGCCTTCCAGTTTATAGCCTGCTACAGACCACCCTCCCAAACCCAGGAACCCCACTCGGCCTTTCTGAGAACACTGGAAAATATGAAGGTCTCTCCAAACACCATTATATTGGGCGACTTCAACTACCCAAACATAGACTGGGAGCATTACTCTAGCTCCAACACCCTAGCCCAAAGGTTCCTAAAATTTATAAACTCAAATGCTATGGAACAACTTGTTACCACTCCCACAAGAGGGGAAAACATACTGGACCTGATCATCACCAACATGGGGACTCTATGCTCCAGACCAGAAGTCTATCCCTCACTGGTAAGATCAGACCATAAACTAATCTCACTGGATATTCACATCCCGACCCCACCCCCTGCACAGAAAACCACAGTGAAAAACTTCTCTAAAGCAAATTTCACACTCCTCAAAACCGAGGTGGAATCCTTCAAAGCCCCCGGGCCTGTGGAAAATACGGCCCAGACTGCAGAATCCTTTATAAACGCATTCTATGAACACCTTCAGGAATGCATGGATCATGCGATCCCAAATAAAACCAAGATCCAATCCTCCAAAGGCAGACGTCCTGTCTGGTGGACCCCAGCCATAAACAAACTATACAATAGAAGGAGGAAGCTACTAAATAATAGAGCAAAATCCCAAAAAGGGAAGGCATCACTGATCAGTATTAGCAAAAAGCTACGGGCACTCATAAAATTGTCTAAGGCCAGCTTTGAGAGAAAAATTGCACAGGACACTAAGGATAATCGCAAGGCTTTCTTTAGTTATGTTAGGAACCTGGGTGGTAATTCCCAGATATGCTAAGAATTAGTCCAAAATGACAAAAAATACACTGAACCCACAGACATTGCCAACATCCTAGCTGACAGGTTCAGCGCAAACTTCTCCCCCCCTCCCCACCAAAAGGGCAAATATCTATCCCAGCAGAGTGCTGCCCCCCTGACATCTCAGATGCTCAGGTAAGAGCCGCCCTCTCCAAAGCAAAAAACACAGCATCAATGGGACCAGATGGTGTCCTGGGCTGCATCCTACATGAACTCCAAGAAGAGCTAAACCCAAACATAAAACTACTGTTCAATCTCAGCCTTACTACAGGATATGTGCCCAAAGAGTGGCGTACAGCAACAGTGGTCCCTCTCCATAAAGGTGGTGCCTCAACGGATCCTGGAAACTATCGCCCCATAAGCCTGACTAGCTTGGTCTGCAAAGCTATGGAAAGGATCATCATGGACCTCATAAATAAAGATATTGGGGACCTACAGACACTGGATCCTACCCAGTTCGGCTTTGTTAAGGGCAGATCCTGCCTCTTAAACCTGGTTGATTTCTTTGAAACAGTCACCAAGGCCATTGACGAGGGGAAGGTGGTGCACACAGCCTACCTGGACCTCGCAAAAGCCTTCGATACAATACCCCACTCGAGCATTATAGATAAGCTCACCAGCTTAAATATAAACCCCTATGTCACTAGATGGATTGCAAACTGGCTCAAGGACAGAACCCACATGGTTAGAATTGCTGGAGCCATGTCAGACTCCAAACCAGTTACAAGTGGTGTCCCACAAGGCTCAGTCCTGGGACCTCTCTTGTTCGGTATATATTTCTCGGAGGTACAGGCCAACACGGAAGGACTGTGGCTGACCAAGTTCACAGATGACTGCAAACTGGGCACCATAATCGACTCTCCAGCCGACACAAGCATCCTCATAGAAACAGACAACTGGTGCCAGAGCCATGGCCTCAAGCTAAATGCCAAAAAGTGTATAGTCATCCCCTTTGGCAAAAACAAAGTGCCCACAAATTACCACATAGGTGGTAATCCATTAAGTACAGAACAAGTAATTAGGGACCTGGGGACCCAAGTTGATAGCAATCTCTCATTTGACAACCACGTGGCCAAAGTGGTTAGAAAGACATTTTATATAAACCACCTAATCATGAAGGGATTCACATCTAGATCAGGGGAGGTCATCGTGCCTCTTTACTCATCCCTCATCAGGCCCATAATTGAGTACAATGCCCCTTTTGGGATGTACCTTACCAGACACCTGCAGCAACTGGAATGACCCCAAAAGTACCTCACCAAGAGGATCAAAGGGCTCAAACAGATGCCATATGCTGCCCGGTTAAAGAAACTCCAGCTCTACTCAGTGGCATACCGCCTGTTCAGAGGTGATCTGTGCCTGACGTATAAAGCCATGTCCAACCCGGAATTAATGGACATGCTGCACCTCAGAAAATCCAAATCCCATCGAGCTATGCCGAGAGACTTGAACCTCAGCACTGAAATAAATAGGACATGCTGGAGGGACAGATTCATAACCCAGAGGCTCCCTTCACTCTGGAATAAAATCCCAGTCCAGGTTAGGCAGAGTCCCTCATTGACTCTCTTCAAGAAGAATCTTGATGAGTGGATGGGAGATCGTAGGTTTACCCCGGGTATCACTTCTGTGTCACTGTTAGACAGAGGCACAGTATACTAACCTCAAAAAAGGGCATAGCAAAATAAATTTAAAATGGGTGGCGAAAGCCAAACACATTCTGGCTAGGCTTATAAATGCCCTAGGGCAGATAGCCTAGTATGAACCTATGAACCTATGAACACTGGAAAATATTTCACTTGTCTTTATTAACAGAAGAAAAAGAGGCAAAGTCTCCTTCTGTTTGATAGCTCACTTTTTTGGACAAACCTTTTTAGTTCCTGCTTAGCATTTTCTGCATCAAAAATGATTTTGACTGTCCAGGAAATAATATTCTGAAAATAGCTGGATACAGCAACTTGAATCATACACCTGCTTCTCAACATTCCCTGATTACTGGAATAAATTTACTCTTGTCCTGCCTGGTGTGGAATCAATTTCTACAAACACTCTACTGTCTCTCACTTTTAGGATTTTGTCCTTCTGCCATAGTTTTGTCAGGACCAACTTTTTTCTGCTTGGTTTCTTTCTCATGGCCAGGTTTGGAGCATGCACACAACGTGCCCTTTAAATTATCAGCTCCCTGCTGTGGAATATCAGTCCAATTGCTTATTTGTACTTTCATAAAATTAATACAATCTGTTCCTTCCAGCTTTTCTAGTTCAGCCAAAAATCCCAGATTTCCCCTACATGTTTTGTCCTCTAATTCTATTATTTTTTGAAACATCTCTACTTGAGCAGCCTCATACTCAGTCAGCATCTTCATTTTGGCATTTGATTTTTGCAGTTTTAACACCTCATCAGAATATCTGTTTAAAGCTTCTTCCATTTTTTTTCCAGCCTTTTGTTATTTGAGTTGATATACTCCTTTAGTGTTTTGCTTATTTTAATCAGCTCTGACATTTCACTTATATTTTCCCTCTAGATTTCTGGAAGTCATGTCTTGCACCAAAGCCATAGCTTGCACTGCTTTTTCCTGAACAGCTGCAGGATTCTTCCCAGTCACTGTCTTCTCATCAACTTTTGTGATTGATTTTCTTTCAGGTTGTCTGAATTTCCTTTTTGCTAGCATCCAGGCAGTGCACTTAATAGTCAGTTACTGAAAGTTACCCATAAAGACAAGTTCACTAGCTGTATCTTCTGAGTTTCTCTTTTCACATTAGGAGAGCTGAAATTAAGCTGTTATAACTCAGTGTGCAGCCATCTTGGAAGTCAAGTTTTCCTGAATATTAATGTAGTAGGTGGCAGAAACTGGACATTAACACTGTGCAAGAAGAATAGTATGGTAGGACAGGGTAAGAAGTCCACACATTCTTCCAGTAACACTATGGGAAGCATACATACTCACTAATACCTTTATAATATCCCTGTCCACTCTGAAACTATCAAGTATCTCCTGATTATCAAAGTTATAGTGAGTTATCTTTTGCCTGTATCTCACCTTTTTTGCCAGTGAATGTCACTGGGTGCAAGCAGTTTTGGCTCAGCCAACACAAGCAGTTTACACCAGAAAACAGCAAGGTTAGCAGCAAGTGGCAGCATTTTCAAGGATTGCAAAGCAAATAGGATTGGTGAGACTACTGTTTATAAAATGCATCTGCAGATAGTGCAGAAAAGTGGGAAAAAATTCACTATGAATCACATTTAGGAGACAGAATGCTTCATTAGCATATGCTTGGTTACATCATTCCTTGTTTACATTCATTTTGCATTCCTTTGCTTATGCTTATTGACAAACATCACTTATTATCATAAATGGCCTCTGTGAGTCAATGCTTAGCTGCCCTCATTTACAGACAGTGTCCATAGCCTTAACGCGTCTTTGTAGTAATTATGAATACCATCCTTGAACTTGTAAACAGTGAGGAATGCATTGATTTCCCTCATGCCTGAATTATAATGTGCAGTGATGTGACTCCCCTTTTTGTAGCCATTCATTCTAACTGTTGCATTTGCATTTGCAAAGGTCATAGAAAAGACTTGGAGAAGTGTTTTGTTTTTCTCATTCCTGGACTCTTGCGATTTATTTGCATTAAGTTAGCACATATTTAATGTAGAACTATAGATACAAACTACCTGGTCTGCCTAATTTGTTTTCCTTGTAGAAAAGTTCCAAATTCAAAACTAATGCAATTCTAAACAGATAACTATTTGTCTACCTCATGCTTTTCCACATTTTAGCCATGTTTTGAGCTCCACTGTCAACCAGATAATCAGTTTTGTATTTCTAAAATAAAAAAATGTATATACTTTGCCATAGTCCTACTGACTGAGTCATTCTCATCTATGCAAGATTGTGCCCTTCTGCTTTTATGCAACCTTTTATCTGAAATATGCTACTACCCTGGATATTATTGATTCCGTTAATGCATTTGAAAGTTCCTGTCACATACAAAGGACCTCTGCACACCTTTTATTTTAGTTTTTGCTTTACTGCACTGCTTTATTTATAAGTTGTTTCTTAGCATTGAGACATGTAAACTGATCTAATAAATGCTTTTGCACTGTTCTGTACCATACACTTACTTCAATTTCAGGGAAAAACTCATCTGCATCATTCATGTTGCCATGGAGACAGACTTAAAGGCTAAATATGCTCTGAAATGTGGGTGTTGAATGATGATGTGCATATGCCATATTTTCAAATGTATTTTAAAATATAATGTTCCAGTAGCAATACAAAAATACATTAGTCCTAGTCATAATATTGAAAAGCTTGAAGGCTGTGCTATTTGCATTCTTTTCCTGATTTATAGTACACAGTGCACGTAGAAAGAAAATGCTATTGGATATTACCCTTTGGAAGAACAGAAGGTGAAGAACAGGCAGCAAACTACATAGATCATAGGATAGATAAGACCTTGTATATATTTATTTATTTAGTTAGATATTTTTGCTTAATCTTGCAAGTCTGGATCTTGGTAAAGTAATCCCAGGCTAATGCACAGGGATATATAGTTCTATATAATGTTTTATATATATATATATATATATATATATATATATATATATATATATATATATATATATATATAGGTTCATAGGTTCATACTAGGCTATCTGCCCTGGGGCATTTATAAGCCTAGCCAGAATGTGTTTGGCTTTCGCCACCCATTTTAAATTTATTTTGCTATGCCCTTTTTCGAGGTTAGTATACTGTGCCTCTGTCTAACAGTGACACAGAAGTGATACCCGGGGTAAACCTACGATCTCCCATCCACTCATCAAGATTCCTCTTGAAGAGAGTCAATGAGGGACTCTGCCTAACCTGGACTGGGATTTTATTCCAGAGTGAAGGGAGCCTCTGGGTTATGAATCTTTCCCTCCAGCATGTCCTATTTATTTCAGTGCTGAAGTTCAAGTCTCTCGAGCACGTAGCTCGATGGGATTTGGATTTTCTGAGGTGCAGCATGTCCATTATATATATATATATATATATATATATATATATATATATATATATATAAAAAACTATCTCTATATCTACATCTGTCTATCTATCTATCTGTCTATAGAGAGAGAGCAAGAAATACACACACACACACACACACACACACACACACACACACACACACACACACACACCTAAATCGATTGATCTTAGGACTTGCTCGATGTACTCATTAAACTACGTTATGTTGTGGAATACTCCTACTATCTTACGGATAAAAAAATCCCAGCAATCTGCATCTATGCAAAAGTACACTAGTTCTTGATTCCAAAAATAAGATTTAAGTTACATGTAATGTAGTGCGCATTCTGTTTAAGTCATTATTAATTAATAAATTTTTTTATTTAAATTTGTTTACCAGTGTAGAACATCAATTGAAGAATGACCAATTACTGGTGCAGCCTGTATCCAGTATATCATAGCTGTCTATTTAGGAGGAAGCTTAGTCAAATAACTTCAAATGCATTTATACTTAAATTAAACAGTTTAATGCTTACCGTATGGAGTTTTATTGCTCATATTTTACCTTAACTGCAAATTATGAACATTGAAATGCTTGAAATATTAGCATTCTGCAAGTTTAATAAAAATTGATAATTAAAAAAACGAAATGTACAGCATGTACTTTAAGTATATTTATTTCCCTTTTAATTATGAATTTAAAATGTAATTGCTCTGATTACTAGAGACTTGTCAAAATATGAAATGGAATGAAAACAAGTGAAACACATTTTATGAGGAAAACTGTTTTACTGTTCAGATCAGTGTTATTATTTTCAAGCAACACTTTGCTGAGGAGTATAAACATGCTTCACTTCAGGAGAGATAGGGACCTGGGGAGGAGTACAGAGATAATTTGAAGCTAAGTTTGTCTGATCCGGGCATTCCTTTTTAGGAACCTAAAGAATGTGCTTCTGTGATAGTGATCTCCTGGAAGAATGACTCTGCATCTCACTTTCACTTTATTTGTAAAGTATTAGTGCCTTTCTTGTTTCTCTAGTATTTTCTGCCATTCCCTACATTCATAGATTGCAGAGATTAAAAGCACTGCTTTATTCATGGGGGTGAACATTGCTGAAAATCCTGGACCACTGTTATGAAGTTCCACAACATAAAAACTCAGTATTGCCAATAATAAGAAAATAATTGTACCAAATGTCAGTCAGCTGAGATGTAATCTGTTAAATTCATGCCAAATAATATGAAGCAGAAAACTCTGCATAAATCCAAAATACAGCATTCCATTATGTGGGATAGAAAAAAAAAAAAAGAAACACATACCAGTTTTAGTGACATCAACTATGTGATCGACAGTACCATTATGACACTACACCTAATGAACACATGGTTGTGTTCCTGCTCACCTCCTGGATAGACATTTCTTATCCATTCACATTGTATATTCTAAACTCTGATATCCTTCACATAATCAGAGGAGTCTATACTGCTGTATTATATCTATAGACTTTGCCTCCATCATCTTTTCTGTATAAACGACTTACCTTTCCTTTCTCCTTTCCTTACCACTTCCTACTCTTCTCCTCACATCCCCTCTTTTACATTTATTACACTTGGCTAACCCACTTTCGAGTTCTCACTGCTGACTATCTTCATCGGCTTTCATCATGTTTCACATCATGTCCTTTCTGTATCTGCCTTTACCAGCCCCGAATCATACATTGGTACCTTACAGTCTGTCGTCACTGCAGCAGTCTGCATTCTTTTCTTCATTATTCATCTCACTCAGCTTATCTGCTAATCATCTCTTTCAACATCTAATATATCCAGTGCTTGATGCAACCACTATCTGCCCTGACATCTCTTAACTATTTCCCTTGTGTAACCTTTCAAACTTGTCTTCTTGCCTTGTTCTTTCTGCACACAGTTGTATAACTATCACTTCCACCAACACGTTACTTGAATACATTTTCCCATCAAGACTTACTGTTTAAAAGGTTGCTCTCACAAATGGATTTTTTTCTTCCACTATCTTTGATTTGAACCATTGTTGTACTCTTCTATTAAGTTTTATTCAGGACTTATTTTATTTATGTATGGATATGTTCTGTTGTGTTTTGTAAAATGTTGTTTATATTTTTATATGTGTTCTGTTCACTTTTATTGTAATTCTTCTTATCTGCTGTTTCTACCTTTTGTACATGTATTTATACTTGGGGCTTTTTTGTCTGGACCTCCAATGAATTGAGACAACTTATGTCCAGATATGACTGAATCATACAGAGTATTGTCAGACCCCTGAAAGAGATTTTCAATAAATCTGTCATGAAGAAGCAGATGACTGAAAGACAGCAAGTGTAATAGTAATAAATATGGAGTGAGCAGGGAATATCTTGAAAGTGCAGACCTGTTAGATTAACTAGCATGGCAGAAAAAGTAATTGTACAGCATCCTAAATGGAAGTCTACTGACATTCCTAAAAGGTATAATCTTCATGACAGCATCCAATCCTTTCACTTTTTTGGATTGTCATTTCCTTTACTCATCTTTATCCATTAGACTTTGGTGCAAGTCAGATGAGTACTAACATATCACTTTTCAGCAGTTGTGTATTACATTTTTACGGTTGTTTATTAATTTGCAAATAAGTGCCTACTAGTGGCTGAATTGGTGGGCACAAGAGATGTGTCCTTATGCGTTTGATATGTGTCATGATGGGCAAGCATCAACCCCCATTAATGGAATCATTTGAGAACATGGTGCTGAATTCAGGATAGTAGAAAGGATGAAGAAAACCAAGGAATACATTCAAAAATGTCCTCTCATGGTCCATGACTTGACATGGTAAGAACATTTCTGTCATGTGTAATGTCAGAGCAATAGTGCTTATGAGACTTATCCCAACAACAAGCATTACAATCATGATACATAGCAATCATGGCTTTCTAAAGTATGCCAGTTAGTCCTGTTACTTTAGAGGGACAAGCTTATCTGCAAAAACATAGAATAACAGTTTTCTCTTCAAAGCTGAAAAGACATTTCTGGTAACGGGGCAAGATATGCTGTACAGTCTTGTTAGTCAACTGAAAAAGCATAAGCACTGTGGTATAACAACACAGATCTATCAAGAAAAAGTAATGCGTTTTGAAAACTTTTAACTAGTTCATGGTTAGAGTACAGATTATGTATGTCTGTAGTACCACCTCAACAAATATATATAGTGTACCACTTGCACTTCCTCCACACATGCCCTAGTATTCAAAGCTGCATTGTCTGTTTATTTCAGCAGCTAAAGATGCATAATTGTGGTTACAATGGACCACGACTATCAAGTGCTAGAAATAAAAATTGCTCCCCATCTGAAATAATTCTGAAAATGAAGAGGATTTAATAATTGAGTTTTAGAGTTTTTTTGGTTCATTTGCTAACTGTGTGATCCTTCCTGGACTAATGAACAAGGAGTCTCGATCTTCACTATTGCCACTGTTGAGGGACATTCACTTGGAACAGCAATGGATACACACAGTATTTTCAGATGCAGCTCTCTGCACCAAACATTGTTTCCCTTAAGAGCATACAGGGAACATATTCTAGCACTGGGGCTGGGTTTCCCTTACTCCCTCAGCAGGCCTCAAATAAGACCCCACACTGAAAATAGCTGTAGAGTTGAGTCCTCAGCCAAGTGTTCCAAGCCAAGTCCTCCACTACCCTCTCTGTGAAACCAGTGCTCTGTGTCCCTGCTTCAAGTAACACACACTCTTTCAGATCTGATTTTCACACACACACACACACACACACACACACACACACACACACACACACACACCTGGGAAAAGTTGGCACATATTCACCAGCTATGCCCCTCTGCCCAGACTATAAGGTAGATACTGCCACCAGAACACTCCAAATCCAGCTACTGTAAGGGTCTTACAAGGGTACTTAATTATATTCAGTAGAATTAATACTAATACAAATAATAGTGTTTGACCAATGCAGCAAGGCTTTCGGCAGGGGCCACTGTGTCACCAAATAAATATAAGTACTCTCAAAGGTTAGAATGTTTTCCAAAAGTCCAGTTACAATGAAACGTTTAAATATTTTTGCATAATAAATAATAAAAACTGAAAATACTAAATATTTATATACAATAAACATCAGGGGTTTAGTCACAGGAAATATTAAAAATAACAAAGATAAATAGATTCAAACAGATATAGAAAACAGTACTTAATGAAGCTCACTATATTTCCCTGACTGATCTAAAGAATTACTATTCCCTGGTTACTTACTAAACCAAGGCGAGATGAAGCAAGTGAGTGATCCTTCTTTGTCAGGTTTCAAAAACAAACTGCTCTGAAACTTCTTTCTCATCTAGTATTAAAACATAATTTCAGTGCTGGATTACAGAATGGCATCACATACATCTAGTCAGCTGGGTTTCTGGTTACCACACTACCCCCTTTACTAGAAACTGAACCAGAATCTAGCACATATTTGTTACCATAATCACACATAGAGCTTTGCTAACAAGAGTTATAGCATCTGCAAGCTATAAAACAATTTCAAAAACTTCCACCCTTCCAAGGTAGCACTTAGTTCAGCCCTAAGGACAATGTTGTAGGATTCCTAGTGTCCAGGTTTTCACAGACATTTTGTCTCAGGCTGCAAAAAGAACTATAAGATACAATCTTTATGGCTTAAATCAGGTAATTTAATTTCAGCCTATTTTTCAAAATTAGATGGACTGAGATTATTCTCTTCTGTTCCAGTATCCTGTGTTACAATATATTAATTTCAACAATTACAATGCAGTCTGACATATAGGTGTATTTCTTTTCTGTCCAGCAGGATCCACTGTTGGTACATTTTTATCATAAGCAGCTTTGCAAATACATTTTCAACACAAGCACCTGTACAAATCAGCTTGGTATACAAATGGCACATAATTCTTTACAAAACTCCATCTAGCTATGCTGGCATATGTTATACATCCACTGCCCTACTTCTCTTGGCATAGCTGGCAATACCTCACATCATCACACTAACATTTCTGGAAATGCATGCTACATTCAGCTGAACTGGTCATAACATGGAAACATCCTCTGATGTGCACTATAGCTTTACAGTGTGACATTGTGAAAAAAATCTACTTTTGTTCAAGGTTTTTTTTCCAACTGCAAGCTTTCTTTGTGCTGGTTCAGGTTTCACCGGGACACTGTTTGATCTATTCAGACATCTAACTTGAGCATTGTATCGGCCAATCAGCTGACTATATGTCTGTGTAACTCCAGGAAAAAATAGCTGGACTGTTCAGTAATGAAAGAATTCCCACAAATCCATGTATACTCATGGGCTGAGCTGCTCCTAGAGAATATTCTTGTACTGTTTTACCAATCTGAGTGAAAGCAGAGAGAAAAAAGAAATTTCTTCCAGAATCCATCACCCAGTGTATTTGTGCAAATTTAAAGAAACAGAAGTCACACAAAATTAATAAGGTTGCATTGCAGGGACTTGTATTTCTGTGGTTCTAAGAAATGATTGCATTTCTAAAAATGGAGTTTCAAACCTTGGTGCCCCTAGAGTGGCTATTGTTACAGTTGCACAAATGGAGTCACATAAATCTTATTTTCCTTCAAAGTTTGACAACAGCAAATAGACCCATGGTCCAGTACATGAATGATTTTGCATTAAAGATAAAGTCTACAGTTCTGTGCAGGAAGTGCAAGTTAGGGTTGGTGAAGGGCATATGAGCTTGTTAAAATGGTCAAAAGGTTTCACTGTTTTATTTATTTATTTATTGACATTTGATTACTGGAAAGGTACAACTGGGTAGGAAGCCATTTTCAGCAGATGCCTGGGTAAAAATCTCCAAAGTATTACAGAACATTTTAAGAACAACAATTTTACAGTCTTTAAAAATAACACAGAAAACAACTACAGTTTAAATAATTATACCAACTAAGACATAATATGATTTAATAGCTAGAGACATTTGAATCAGTTTATAGAGAAATTAAAGTTAAGCTAGTATAATATAAACAGGAATTAAAATATGAAGTAAGAGAAAAGCTGGCTTATGGTATATTTAGTGAGAAATCCAGGGAAGAGAATTTTATAGAAGTAAGGATGTGAGTGAAGAAGGGAGAGTAAGGGGGTGTACTGTATGAATAGCTATTTATTCACATTTAGGGATGTGTTTTATCCTGGTGATGAGTAAGAACAGAGCCAGCTTTTGGCTAGGAAGTCTTTCAGAATGGTTTGGAAAGATGAGAAGGGAGGGTATTGATCTGATGGATAGAGATGGAGTCCAAAGAAACAAGAACAGCACATAGGTAAGCCAGGCAGGATGCAAAATACAGAACAAGAATAAAAAATCCAAAGCCAGGAAACATTTCCAGGCTTTGGATTTGTTATTACTGGATAGAGATGGAGCTTCAGGCCTTAGCAACAAGGTACAAGTACAGTGAATGCCCAGCAAGTTTGATAGGTTAGAAGACAGACACAGACATTTTTGGTCAATGAATTATAATGACCAACTGGGAAAATAGTTGTGTAGAATGTTATTTAGTGTTGGACAAGCAGATGGATTCTGGATAATTTTATAGGAGGTAAGAGTCTGTGTATATTAGTTGATGAGGGTAGTTCTAACTCATTTAGTCTTTTTAATGTTACACAGTGGTGGATTCTGAAAGGGGATTTGCTGCAAATTTAGCTACTTTGTTATAACATTGCTCAGGTTTTGATTTTTGTGATACCTAAGGATTAGTAAGGATGGGAGCCCAATAAAGAAGCATAGGGAGGAGATAAGGAGTGGCAAGTGTAGCTTTAGTTGTGTTGGTGAGAAACTTTTGGCTGTATAAAGCATCCCTTGTTTTGATGAGTTTTTCTTATGCAATTTTGTATATGCAGGTCAAATTTAAGATCATCATTCATTATCATCCGTAATAATTTGCTATGAGAAGTGACTTCAGTGGTTGTATAATCAAGAAAGAGGACATTAAATTTTACTTTTTTCATGGGAGAGGGGTTTCAGGGAAAAAGTAGCATTTTTTTTTTGTTTGTTTAGGGTTACGCATGAGCTGTGGGTTACAAAGCTCTGTTTTATTTAATTTGTCTACAAACTTGCAAAGCAGAAAGGCCCATCATATCATGGTGTGTTTCAGCCATCCAAACTTCTAAATTCTATCTCAGGCATATTGCAAGTTTGCATAAGCATGCTGAAAAAATAACTACTGTCCTACTTCTAAATTTGCTCTGAGCTTTGTGGTGAATGGTATGGCTGAATGAGTCTGTTTATTGGTAACTTTAATATTAAATAAATACCACTACATATTTTATTCTTTGAAATATGATTATTTGGTTAGAACATTTTTTCATGTTTTAACCCTGCCCACTTTATATCATATACCTTATAACATTAATCATTGAAGCCCTCTATTTTTTCATTATGGTTTCCTACCTTCTGGACATTTCTTTGCCATTGACAGATAACATCAGCAATTTAAGTAAAATTAAGCAATAAAGTGGTTAAAATGATCACTGGCCTGCCTATTTCACTATTCTATGGAGAGCAAATCAAATTGAATAAATCAAAGCTTGTCAGGGACTCATCATGTCCACTTTTATTTATTTTCTTTACTAAGGTATGGCTGACTTTTAAGGACTATGTCTTCTGTAATTATATATATATATATATATATATATATATATATATATATATATATATATATATATTTTATTTTTTTATTTTTTGTGTGCGCTATATCATGAGACTCAAATATTGTCATGAAAATGTAAATATCTATGCATGTTTGAAAGAGGACTTTCATTACTTTGCTGTGGTATGGTTCAGATACTGAGTGCTATTAAACTGTGATCATTCTGTTTTTCTGTTACAGTTAACTGGAAAAATGAATATAATCCTAAGTAGATGAACCCTTACATTGGTACTGGCCTAGCTCTGCCCTCACTGGCACACTTTGTGGATTAGTTCATGTGACAAAACACCTGTGATACAGTCTTGGACATTATATTCTTTGCTCCAGAGTTCTTCAGGGTTTGCTGGGGCAAATCCAGTGTACCTTTGTGCACAATGTTATTGTCTTTTATAACGGACTGTGCACTGTATTATAGCATAGAAGCTGTGTTACAGAATAGTTCATCCTCTGTGGATAGTAGCCTTCATGAATAAAGGACCATTCATAGTTAACCACATGTACAAATATGTCTTTTTTTTTTTTGTTTTTCCCCATTGTATGTGTTGGCTTGCAGTGTTATTTGCCACAAATCCATATAAAAGACTATCCTATAATTCCATACTGATGCAGCCTTTTGGGGGAGCTTGCACTACATGTTGCCATATGGTTTACCTGGCATGGTCATAAAGTTCTAGACTGCATAATTCAATAAAAATGGATATAGAAATGTCCATTTAAAAACATACTGTTCCAGCATTTTGCAGGGTATAACACAGCCAAAATAGGGATGCATAGGGACAGGGATACAAGTTCCATTCTGGCTAATTTTGAATATTTGTTATGTATTGATATTTGCATTAATAACTTAAACCTGGTGCATGATATGGGGTATACTGATGGATGATTAATTCACTCTATGAAATGGCAAACAAGCTTGACACTGTTATGTGCTGTCAGATGGAATGCTGCAAAAGATAGATACATCTGGATGAATAATCATACAAATATGCATATGATATATTAGCTTATTGCCATAATTGTTTGGTTTGCTGAGTGGTCAAAGCCAATAGGCTTGCTGGGAGAAAAGTGAATAATTACGTGATAACTACATATGTGAGGCACTGCCTATGTGATCTATTTAGATTTGTTTGCAAATATTATCGCTGTAACTAGATTACGATGGATATGTCAGTGTCCTTTATGATACATTGTTGAACTGCTTGTTGAATTACCAGGCAGTGCAAAACTGAGGAACCCAATGTGGCCAGACAGGCCGCATATGAAAAAAAAATTTAAATATCCTTTACCCTTTTTTAGTATGTGTGCATCACTTGCATGAATACACTGAAACTGATGCATGCTATGGGATACTAGAGGGGATTTAAGTCATATTTGCATAATGGCAGTTAAACGTAACATTGCTAGATGAAGATGGGTACAGCTATAGGACTACTTATAGCCAGATAATTGATTAATTATGGACATAATCATATGGTATACTGGTAATTTTCATAGATGTGTACATTACTGACTGGTGAAATATGTCTTGTGTCTGAAGGTTAGCTGGATGAAGACCAGAGAGATGACAGCTATCTGTGTTGTTCTTTGCCTGCATGTGACATTTATGTTTTTTTAGCAGCTATCTTATTTTTTTTAATTGCTGCTGTAATTTGATTTGAGCTATCATACAGGATCTGAATTGTCTATGCATAGTAAGGCCTTGCTGAGTTTAATTCCAGTGGCTGCCAAAAAAGCAATTGCTAGAAAATGGAAATCAAAGTCTAAACCAGTATTAGAAGTGAATATAGTAAGAGAGATAAAAGAAGTGGAAGTGAGATCTTTATGAAAGGGTAGGAACAAATTACTTAGGAAAAAAAATAGGAACAACAGGAACAATGCATGCAGAATAACATTTTGGAGGAGGAATGAGGTTTAAGGGAAGGTAGAATTTGAATAATCTATGTAATATTCATTTGACAGTGACTGTATAGATTATATATGATGTGTTTGCAACTGAAAATCCATCATTATGGTTTGTATTCATCTATATCAGTGCATGATTGCCTATGTCAGAAATATGCTTTTTGTTTAAAAATGGACTTGTTTGTGTCCTTCTTAAAACACAGCTATTGTTACACTATCTTTTGGAACTTAGCTAAGGAATGTGATGTGACCTAAATGGAATGCACAGTAAACTGATATAGTCTTTCCTAGCATTTTTATAAATATGTGCAATATATTAATATTTTGTTAACTCAAACCAAAGGCAGTTCAAGTGGAACATTTTATGAAAGCACACATAAGGATGAAAAAGCTTTGCTTTGATGTGTTGAAACTGTAGAACCTCACAGATATGTACAGTTGTTTTACCGATATGCATAAACTAAACAGTTTTGTAAACATCTGGAACATTAAAAGAATTGCTTTAGAACCAATGAAAGGAAATCTATACAGGAACATTGCTAGAAGTGGTCTATGTAACATATTTACAGAGATATTGACTTATTTTACTTTTTTCTAACAGAAAATTTTCATTTCTTTTTTTCTTCTTTTTTTGGGGGGGGGGTGGCCTCTCGCAGACATACATTAGGGCTTTATCCCTGTATGCTGCAGGTGCAGTTATCAATGATTTTTTTCTAAGTGTAAAATAAGAACTTTGGCTGAAGGAAAAGTAGTATAACCATTACAAGGATAACTGTGTGTTGAGTAAGTTTCCTTTTTTTACACTGCTGCAAAGGGGGATGGGGTCTGGCATAATTTTAAGGTATTTATCACACAAACATTCTTTTCTCACCTTTGAGAGATTTTGGATAGGCTTAAAAGGGCCCACATGGGTAGCTAGTTTAGGACCTACCTATGAATGAATAATTTAATTAGTGATAAGTGTAATGCATAATGCATATCCAGTATAGATATATATATATATATATATATATATATATATATATATATATATATATATATATATATATATATATATCCTCCAAGAAGGGGGTGTGCTGAACCTTTAACTGGTACCTCATAAGGATACTTAGCTCAAAATCAAGCCACAGCTCATGGGGCAGGATTATCTTGTAAAAGATATCACTGCTGTGGAGCAGACCCCCCCCCTTCCACATAAAACAAAAATCATCCCAGTTCATATTCAAACACATATGGGATCTATGGATGGAAATCAGAACATTTGCTCCAGGACTACCCCCAGAACTAGTAATGGCAGAGGCAGCTTCTAAATGATATATTTCATGTATGGGTCCCCTCAAATTATCAATGGTATGATCCCAGTTATTCTTACTAGGGGTAATATATAGTTATTGACCATAGGATGGTTAAGGTCAATCTATCACCAAATGGAATAAGTTAATTCAGCCATGAAAAGGGAAACTGGCTAGTCTTAATACTGCCCACAAGGACAGCTAGCCTAGTACTTAACTATGGACCTGTTAGAGGAGCTAGGTTGGTAAAAGATTGAATAAAAATGCCCATAGAGGTTATCAGTCTCATTGTAAACAGTGCTAGATCATGGTCAAATAAGGTCCTAGGCAGAATAATGGACCAGGGCCCCCCCATCCCCACCCACACAGCCATTGCAATGTCCCATTACTCAACTATATGTCTGTAGTTACCATCAACACTGTTCAGACCTGTCAGTGTACACACTATTTTCTTCTTTACTTTTACAGCGATTACAGAGATTTGGATTTAATTTAAAACTTTTATTCTAAATTTTAGAGCACAAACAGTGATAGCCATTAACTACACAAGACAGCCTCACATTGAAAGAAGACATAAAATGACCAATAGTGGTCTTCTCTTTCCTTGAAATGCATACACATTGAAAATGCATCTGGCCAGTGGCAGATTAAGTTTACCTTGGGCCTCAGGCTGTTTTCAAATCATGCCCCCCCTCCCCACACACACACACACACACACACACACACACACACACACACACACACACACACACACTTTTAGGACCATGCATAAATGCATATGTTTTTTGATTCACCTTCCTGACTGTTTTAAATTATATTTCTTATTTAATACAGCAACATTTTTTAATAAACAATATATGTAAGAATGCATATTAAATTTGCAGTTCAAACATTAGTTTCAGTAAGCAATGAAACAAAATATATGAACCAATAACGACAAATGTTCACTTTTCACTACCCATACTCAATAATTACGACCACTTTATCGACTGTATACACATCATATGTCTGATTGTGATACAAATGCACACTAGTCCTGCAAAGACAGACTAATGACCTTACCTCGTTTCATCTCAGGAGGATCAGTACTTTTTATCGACAGACAACCACAAACCGAGCAATTATAGCTACATGATTGACTGCATCCTTTTCAGTTGTCTGTGCAAAAAAAGAATTAATAATAATGACCAAGTCACATAGTTCAGATTTGTGTCACACAAACACAAAGTAACCAAAGTACCCCAAATTAATTCACACACACATTCATACTAGTCTTACTAAGCCAGATTAAAGGCAGTTTAAAATTTACCAGATTATACCACAGAGAGCCCCCCCATCCCCATTAGCAGTTAGGCAGATTGTTGACTTGCACCCATTCCTTAATTTTATGAAGAATAAATTGCATGTACTTTATTAGTAGCTTTGGATAAACTATATGAAATTGTATACAAATCAGTAGCATCCTACCATAAAATCCAGCCATGTGTAGCACAGTTTAAATGGAAGAGTATTTATAAGAAGATAGAACGTATTAACCTCCTGATATGTGCTTAATCAATAGGCAGAAGTAAAAGTCATCTGAATAATTCTGCATTAAAGATAGTTGTTACTAATGCAGAGATCCCTACTTTCAAACAACTATGCATTTCAGTGCTTCATCTACAAATACAGTGCCTGCTGTCCTTGAAAAATAAATCGCTCATGGTTCTGAGGAACCTAAAAAAAAAATGCTCACTGTCAAAGCCTTCTCCCAGTTAAGAATATAGACATCTGTCCAGTTGGTTTAAAGCAGCAGAGAGTATCTCAGCAGTGCAAGATTTCAGTGCCTTTCACACTTCTAGACCAGTAGCTGCACAGAATCAAATTTCCAGGAAAAGTTATTTAAAAACTCAAAACAATTTCCTGCTCTGCTGCTGAACCATTTTTTTTTACTGGGGTTGGTTGGCTGTTTAAGAAAAAACTATTGCCTGTTCAGCCTGCATTTTCTCTCATTGGGTCTGCATCCCAGCTCCAGCAGTCTGTCTCAGCTTCAATCTCATTAGATGAAGAGCCAATAAGAGACTTTCAGGAATTGGTGGGATTTTTTAACTCATCCAGAGGTGCCCAATCCCAGGAACAATTATTTCCTTATTTCTTTCAAAACCATTAACAGGGGGAGATAATCCATTAGTGCCAGAGATTCAAGTGTGTGTTTGTGTGTGTGTGTGTGTGTGTGTGTGTGTGTGTGTGTGTGTGTGTGTGTGTGTGTGTGTGTGTGTGTGTGTGTGTGTGTGTCTTTGTTTGTTTCAGAGGTGAAATGGTCTTTCAACCAACTGTATTTTTATTTTTTTTCATATAAACATGCATCTTTTCAGTAGTGCATGCTATTTTGTTTCTTTTTCTAACATATTCTCTAAAAGTACAGCAACGTGCAAGTCAAGAATGAAGGCATTTGCTAAGGCATTTAGCAGTATTCTAACTAAATAATCATTAAGTCAAAAGACTTGGTTGTGGATCATTTTGTGTTACAATAGCTAAAACTGTGGTCAAGCAAAAGGACTCAGCAGTTCTGGCTGGGGTAGGGGATGTCTGTCTATCTTGCTGGGGTTCTGAGTGATGTCCTACAGGGTTATGTTCTTGGTCAAGATCTTTTTCGGTTATGTGTTTCAGATATAAAAGGGGGGAAATAGACTGTAGATAACCATGTATGCTAATAATTGGCAAATGGATATGACAGTTACTTCAGCAAAAGATGTAGAAATTTGAGTGATCTTGGAGTTAGTATATATAATTATACACTTAACAGGGGGGGTTGTGTGGAACATGTCTACCCTCCCACATACTTCTCCCAGCTGTCCAGATTTTTATGTCACGTTTTCACGTTTTTGGTCTGCTTCTCATAACATTTGTGATTTTCTGGTAAGTCACTAAATAATGTCATACATTTCATTTTCAAACTTCATATCCTTCAGAAAATGCTTGCTATGCAAATTATGTTACTCTAGCATCTCTGTAAATTTATGAGTAGTACTTAACATCTGTCCTTATTTTTGGGACTCTGCCCAACCATATTTTAGTTTGTCCAGATTTCTTGTGCTAACAGGTACAGAGGTATGCCCACCACAAAAAACTTTTGTAGTTGGTTTGCTGTTCTCTGGCGTAATCCCTGGAGTATGTACAGAATTAGTCAGCATTTGTAGTTTTGATGTCTAGAGTCTGTAGGTGCACAGTCAATCCAGTGCCCTACACCTGTCAAAGGTTTAAAAAAAGCATTTAGTAAAGACTGCAAGAAAGACCCAGAAAACCTTGAGTTTTCACTGTGTAATACATTAAACTTTCTGGAGTGGAGACCTGTGGAATATTTGCAATTATACAACACCCCCCCCCATTAATATTCCAAAACTTGCCCGCTGATTGGTTAGCGTGCCAGTTGTAAATTAGACTTATACTAATGGAAAAAGATCCGGTCGCCCAGACTTTTTCCATTAGTGTGTCTTTTTTTTTGTTTTTTGTGTTTGATAGCAATGGAGAATGGAAGAGCTCCGTTGCTGTTATCTTGCTATGCTAAACTTCGCCCTTCTGACCAAACCACACCAACTGTGGTAAATCCAGCATTACCCACACCCAGGCATGGGTCATTGCTTAAATCACCCTTTGAGAACATAACAGTGTTGCAGACATCTGGGTGTTGTGTAATGTAATTCACTTCTTCATTTCATGCCTATATCTATACTCAGTGAGAAACTTTACCTGAACGGTGTGGGTACCAGCCCATCGCATAACACACAGACAAATGTGGAAGATTGTCAATTGACCTAGGACATGTACCAGCCAGTTGCATCAAACACACATACACAAACATGGAAGACTTTGTCATTTTCTGCAGGGCATGTCTTTGGGACGGAAGAGAAAATCGCTGCACCTAATGGAAATAAACAATCCATAAGTATCAAGTTGGTAAGTATTACTTTGACTTGCTGTGTTTCTCATAAATAACATTCTTTCCTCTATTTATTACATATGTTTATTAAAATATAACCCAACTACAAATACATTTTATAGAAGAAAACCCACAATATTTTCTTTTACATAATATAACATTTTACTTGAAAAATTTAGACTTCATCTTTGTTTCTGGTGTTTCTTCATTGAATAGTCTGACATGGTTGGCAAATGACAGTGTCCACAAGGAAATCTTTCATACTACTATTTTTATTTATTAGGAATGTGGCAATGAAAAGTATATTTATTTACTATTTCAATGAAAGAAAATTAATAAAGAACATCAGAGGATGAAAACTGGTTTGCACATCTTGATTTTGAAATTAATTCAAATTAGGAATAATAAGTAATTGTAAAGCATTGCATTTTGGGTATGCAGATCAGCTGTTATATTCCATTCAAATTTCCTGGTGAGAGTTTTGTATTGTGGCTGTAACACTGTGCTGACTGTTGGAAGGAAAATTCACATCTGCAGATTTAAACAGAAAACCTTGTAGGAAGAATCACATTCTTCACAGGAAGAACATGCACCCGAGGCACATTTTTAGAGATATTGTGATAGGTTAGGGAATGAGGATTTCTAAATTGGTATATGATGACACTAAGTTCAACTGTCGAACATCTCAGTTTAGGAAAGAGTTTAAATCTAGAGGCTACACAGATAGTGATCTCAATTTATCTTTAGGGATAGATAGAATGGGTCATGCTAAACCATATTTTTATGCATCTAACTCTTCTACAGCAGATAATAATCACTTTATATGTAGATCAAAGACAGACATTTATTTTTTTCTTCAGCTGTAAATGTGGTGTGTAACATTTTTAAATGCCAATGGAATATTCTGTTGGCTGATGAGAAACTTAAAGAAGTGGTCAGACCTGAACCTAGGTTCACCTTTAAGTATACTACATCCCTTAGGAGGTTACTATGCTATAAAATATCAGGTCAAGCTACTATTACCCAGCTAGGCAGAAGAGGTACTCACGCTTGTAGATCTTGCAATTATTGTAAGTGTATTGATACCAATAAAGATCACTTTAAGCACCCCTTCTCTGGCAAACTCTACCATTTTACCTCTTTTTTTGTTGATTGTTCCACCGAGAATATAGTTTACTTAGCTACATGTATATCTTGTGATTGTTTCTATGTAGGCAAGACTAACCGTTCTTTTACGGAAAAGATAAGAGAGCATTTATATGACATCAGAGTACTTAACACTACGAATGCACTTGTGAGACATGTCATCAGTCTCCATTTTTCTCATTCCTTTGTTTTTATGGCCTTACAAGTTTGTGTTTGTGACCGTAGGATGGGAGACATAGAGAACCATACTGAGTTATGTGAGCTAATGTGGATCATCTCTTTGCAAGCCGATAAAGGCTATGGCTTGCATGACACAGTTCCTTTCAAACTTTTCTTAAAAGCTTGCTCTCTTCATTTTAATTTAATTATAATAAATAATTTTAACTTTCATCATTATTTATTTCCTGTATGTATTCACATACCCCCCTTTTTTAGTGATCATTTTATCTATTAGCTTGAGATATATCAGTTTAGATTTGTTGCTGTACACAGTGCATTTACTTCTGAGTGTTCTGTGATTTTTTAGGTTTTATTTCGCTTTATTTCGATACAGTTGTATATCAGTATTTTTGCTTTTCAATTATTGGTTAATTCATTTGTTGTATTATGGATTTCCATTTGTCCTTATTTCTTCTTGTTGTAGAGTCCATTGGCTCATGTGGTGATGTTGGAGTGAATATGTTATTTTATCATATGCTGTGCATAGTGTGCTGATTTTCAGCACTATTTAAGTTAAAATTATTATGGTTTGGAGATTTTATTATTACTATTTAGTTTTATCCCTTCTTTATGGTTAATGTTTGGTTTCATGTGATCCTTCATACATAAGTGGAGCCTGTAATCTTCACCGCTGTATAAACTACACTATTTTTTCTATTTTTTTCTGTGGCTCCTATGTGTTTGTTGTTAGATTTACATGAGCAGGTATTACATCTGGAGCCAAGTGTTTTTTAAGTTCATTTATTTTTTATGACTTGATTTTTTTATGACACGAACAGGTCAGACAATGTTTGGGTTTGTTTATTGGTGAATTTTCTCATTTATTGTGTTTCACTGGTTCTTTATTAGGAAATCATATTCTTTTAATTGTATGCAATCGCATTGGTTGCACTGCCTAGATAGGATGTGATCAAATGTGAGGTATGCACCATGCGATTTTACAACACATATCCTTAGTTTTTGATTAACTTTTTCACACTTTAACATAGTATGAAGTGTGCACTGTGTCACAGCATGTTTCATTAATTATTTAGTTTTCTAAGGTATTTTAGAGATATAGTTGTCAGACCAGGGATACATTTCCTATTGTTTAATATTCAGAATTTATGTTTTCAATATAATATCAGTAAGAACATATGCCGACTCTCTTAGGAAACTCTATTAGGTTTTTATTATATTTTTAATTTATCTAAAAATGGGTTGGACATTTTCTGGGTTTGCTATTGGCTAGTTTTCTTTTTTATTGTGTCTCATTGGTTCACTTCTGCCAATCATATAGTTTAATCTTATACGTTGTCATTGGTTGCATTAGTTACGTGAAATGTGATTAATTGGGAAACATGCATTATGCGATTTTATAACATATCATTTTAGTTTCTAAATGGCCTTTGTGTCCTTTAATACTGGTGATGATAAGTGATCAGCAGTATGGTTTCATGCCATGAAAGAGCACTGCAGATGCGATGTTTGCTCTGAGAGTGTTGATGGAGAAGTACAGAGAAGGTCAGAAGGATTTGCATTGTGTCTTTGTGGACTTAGAGAAAGCATACGACAGAGTGCTTAGAGAGGAGTTGTGGTATTGTATGAGGAAGTCAAGAGTGTCAGAGAAGTATGTAAGAGTGGTACAGGATATGTACAAGGGTAGTGTTACAGCGGTGAGATCTGCAGTGGGAGTGACGGATGTGTTTAAGGTGGAGGTGGGATTACATTAAGGATCAGCTCTGAGCCCTTTCTTATTTGCAATGGTGATGGACAGGTTGACAGACAAGATCAGACAGGTGTCCCTGTGGACTATGATGTTTGCAGATGACATTGTGATCTGTATTGAGAGTAGGGAACAGGTGGAGGAGACCCTGGAGAGGTGGAGATATGCTCTAGAGAGAAGAAGAATGAAGGTCAGTAGGACTAAGACAGTATATATGTGTGTGAATGAAATGGAGGATAGAGGAATGGTGAGGATGCAGGGAGTAGAGGAGGCGAAGGTGGATGAGTTTAAATACTTGGGCTCAACAGTTCAGAGTAATGGTGAGTGTGGAAGAGAGGTGAAGAAGAGAGTAAAGGCAGGATAGAGTGGGTGGAGAAGAGTGTCAGGAGTGATTTGTGACAGACGAGTACCAGTAAGAGTGAAAGGGAAGGTCTACAAGAGAGTAGTGAGACCAGCTATGTTATATGGGTTGGTGACAGTGGCACTGACTAAAAGGCAGGAGTCAGAGCTGGACGTGGCAGAGTTAAAGATGTTAAGATTTGCATTGGGTGTGACAAGGGTGGACAGGATTAGGAATAAGTATATTAGAGGGTCAGCCCAGGTTGGAAGGTTTGGAGACAAAGCCAGAGAGGCAAGATTACGTTGGTTTGGACATGTGCTGAGGAGGGATGCAGAGTATATTGGGAAAAACATGCTAAGTATGAAGCTGCCAGGTAACAGGAAAAGAGGAAGTCCTAAGATAAAGTTTATGGATGTGGTGAGAGAGGACATGCAGGTGGTTGGTGTGACAGAGCAAGACGCAGAGGACAGGAAGAAATGGAAACAGATGATCCGCTGTGGCGACCCCTAAAAGAAAGCTGAAAGAAGAGCTATTGGCCAGTTTTCTTTTTTATTGTGTCTCATTGGTTCACTTATGCCAGTCATATAGTTTAATCTTATACATCGTCATTGGTTGCAGTAGTTAGGTGAAATGTGATTAATTGGGAAGCACGCATTATGCGCTTTTATATCATTTTAGTTTCTAAATGGCCTTTGTGTCCTTTAATATTTAATGAAGTGTGCTATGTTATAATGCCTTTCATTAGTCATTCAGTTCTGCATGGAATCTACTTTGTATACAAGTTTCTTCATTGATTTATGATCATGATTCATTTGTTAACTTATTTTAATCTTTAATCCTTATTCATTTTACCAATCACATTGTTTTCATCTAGCATTATACTGTTTGTATGGCTCAGGATCGGAGTGAGTTTTCGTGCATAGGCAATATGTAATTTGATAGTCCAAGTTTTCAATTATCCAATGACTATTGTGATTCCTTTTTCACTGGATGTGTTACAGTGTATCACAGCATGATTTATTGGTTATGTATTTTTTATACAACCAATATTATTATGTTCATTTTAATCTGTTATTGTATTTTTGAACAGTTTATCATTAGGCTAATTTTATTTGCATGTTCTGTTTCATTGGTTAATGATGTATGTTTTAACGTTTCTGTTTAATATGATTTTAAGACTTGACAAAGTGTTTTTACGAAAGCGCTCATTTGGTTTAATTTTATTAAATTGTTATTGTAGCCATGCTCTGCGTCCTGTTTTTCTTTTGTTACTGCCAGTGTTTTCAGATGTGGATTTAGTCCCACAGGTATTTCGTTTGTACGTTTCTGTTTTTCTGTTTTTGATTATGCTGAAGTGTAAATAATTATGCATTTCACTAAATTCATTAAAAGTGGAACTGTTGTCTTGTGAATTATTGTTGTTTACTCACCTCCTCCTTTGTAGGCTTTATTACATCATCATAGCATAGAACTATATGAGCCTTTTTCAGGTTGTTTAAAAAGTAAGATAGTTTTGGTTTGTGTCTGAAATACCACTAAGCTTTGTTGAATGTTCACGATCTAAGTCACTGCTGTCATTATCTTTCTGTTTATACAAGTTATTAGACGGACTTTGTGAAGTCCAACTGGCAAGAGAAGCTACATTGAGAAGCTTGAATTATAGACTTGTTGGACTTCATTTACATCCTAAGGTTTCAGTTATCAGCCATAAATTATTGGAATTAAAAACTACAGTTGTAGACAGAGTTTTTCTGTCAACAGTATAGCTGCATGAAACCTTTTATTTTCATTTTCTTGTGCAGCTGCAATACACTCCTGCTTTTGAAATTAGATCTTTCTAAAGTAAATATTTTTTAATTTGTTCATTTGAAAAAGATTGTGGCTGATGTCATATTCTTCTAGAGAAAGGTATTCACACACATTAGTATTACTGTTACTAGATATTGTTTTGAAGACACAGAGAACTACTTGGCCACCAGCCAGCATAACATAAGGCTAGCAAAGTCATTGAAAAAGCAGTCAGTAACTGATGCACTGGTACCCAAATGCACATTTTCTAAAAGCTTGTAATGCCAGTTAGCCTTCTTGTATAGATATGCATGTGGCACTGGTTCAGATTTGAACTCCATACCCTCCATTTCCTCTTCACATCAACAACCAGCCCACTTACAATAAGCCATGTGCTACTGTTTGCAAAATAATATGTTGAGCATAAGAAAAACAATTGAAAATGAATTGTGAAAATCAGAAAAGAACAGGTTAAAGGGTGTAGGTATGTCTTCCTGGGACCAAATGAGAGGCTGAGGAATGTCACTAAAAGATGTTGGTGCCTTACTGAAAGAAATAGTATAGCCAGCACCAGTATAAAAATCCTCAGCATGTTGGCTTGTGATGAAACTGAGATGAGTGATCTTGGTTCTGTACCACATATTGTGCATGTATTTTTTTAGGCAAAGAGTGGCTATTAGGTATACTACCCATTACCTGAGCTGATGAACTAAGATACTTAAGAAGTTTAACTATTTAGACAAACATAATATGATGATAAGCTTTAAAAGGAAAGAATGAATTAAGTACACCATTTTATGCATTTATGTATTTACTTACTTACTGATGTGTTTTACATTTGTTTACCATGATAATGCACCAGTCATAACTGACCATTTGCAGGTAGTGCCCAGGTGAAATAATTCACAATGGAAAAAAAGTGGAACAGATAGGTAGAATGCTGTATATTAAAAAAAAAAACAGAAATTGGCAATATATAACAGGAACTCACAGAAGCAATTAATACCTTTGGCAACAGGTGTGAGAGAAATGTATATCTTGCATGCTTATTATTTCATGTTTACATCGTGGTAATGAGGGGCAGGGCAGGGAATGGAGGGGTGGGTGAAGATATGAGGTGTTACTTGTCGAAACAGAGTAAGGCTACAGACTAACATTTAGGCAGACTGATTGACCTTCAGATGATGTGGTGTGATTTGTAGCATGTGCAGTTTCATTTGGTTTGTAGGAATTTTTAAGGTTAGCTCTGAGGGTAGGGAAGTGGGATTGTAGTTCTTTTGGGTGGGGACAGTATAATTTAAGATCAAGGATGCAGAAAATGTAGCTGATGCAGTGATTTGTGGGGTTAGAGTGAAGGGGCTGTGTGGGAGAGGCATCTGAGGTTGCAGTGTGCATGTGGTTTTGGTATAAAGTTTGGCATGTGGGAATGAGTTAGGTTGAAGAAGTTTGAAGATGACAGAGCCCAGTAACAGGTCTACTCTGGGCTGCTCTGAGAGCCATTTGGCTTCTTTATGGGTATGGAAGTGGTGCTCATGAGAGAATGAGTTAGTTCCAAGACAGATTTTGGTTTTGATAGTTTATAGTCTGCAGGAGTCTTTTTTAAAGGCTGTGGCAATTGTAGGTAGTCCATATTCAAATTGGGACAGAAGGACTCTTTTACTATAGCTGCTCTGGCTGGGTTTAATAGGTAGGGTGAGATCTTCTTTTTCAAAATGAGATTGGAACGTTAGTTACTGGTCCAGTCACAAACCAAGATATTTTAACAAGATGTATGTTTCTGTTTGTGTGCCAGAAGATATAATGATACTGAGTAGCTTTGATGATAATGGAAGTTTTTGGCTGGTGCCAAATAGCAGGCTTGTTAGTTTTTGAGAGAGTAAGTATTAGTTTGTCATTAATGTAACAGGAACTGAGGGAGGTAAGTTCTGTTTATAATTGTGTTTCAATTGTTGCGTGGTTGTAGCTGGGTTTAAAGATTACCGTTTCATCAGCATATTAGGTAATAAGGTAGTTTACTAATAAAAATAGAGAAGAAGGTCTTAGAGAGAACCTTGGGGTCTTCCCATTGAAAGGAGTCTGGGATTAGAGAACGAAAAATTCATTTAAATTTGAAGAACAAAATGATGTAGTAACTACAGAAGGATGATCGGCTGGTCCATAGCTCCTTATCTGCTGACAGTGTCCATGCATGAATGTTAAAGTTCCAGTTCTTATCGTACTCCGATGTTCTTGGTAACAGTTTACATTGCTGTCACATAACCATTTCCTATTACCTTTGGCAGCATGATTTCACTATTGATATGGCGTGTACATATTTCTGTTGCTTCTGCTGAGAGAGAGAGAGACAATAATGGTAAAAGTAAGAATTGTACATCATTTGCCTGTCCCTGTGTTTGTTTTTTTACTGCTTTTCTGTCATTTTTAATGTGAAGGTCCTACCATTGAGACATTGTATATTACACAGGTTTGTCTAAAATTCAGTGTTTATCCCTTCTTAAATGATTGAAAAGATTTGCATTATACACCCAGTAGGTAATGAAGACAATTGTGATAATGTCTGTGATCATAGTCAATGCGTTATGTGTTTGAGATCTGCATGTCAAGAAATTAAATTTGAGATCAGAGCAAAGCAAAGTTCAAGAGGTGAACCTTGACTTCAATGTCAAAAACACACAACTTATCATTCGAGAGACCCAATCAAAATTCTTAGGCATAGGAATGGAAAGTGTTTTAATGACCTGAAAGCCACAAAGACATCTAAAAGCTTTAAAAGCTATTAGACCCTTTATCTAGCCACAATTTTTCTGTTGATCTGGCAGTACAAATTGTATTACTGCTTTTAATGCTGTCAAATTGTTGCCAACACTGTTCTGCAGAGGGTGCTGTGGGTGCAGCATTTCAAGACACAGTCATAACAGCTTTGAAAGGTGCATGACACAAGTTTTTATGCATTTTTTGAAGTTTTAGAATCAGTTTTAGTTGCTGAGAAGTACATAATCTGTTTATATTTTGCCAACTTCAAACTGTAATCAATGCACTCCATGTACCAGAAGGAAACTGGAACAAATACATGGCATGTGACCATTGAGCAGTTGGTCTAGCACCTTATATTTCATTTTCATCTGCACCATTGCTGTCTTGGGTATTGGAATAGACATAAGGGATGGCTTGTATATGTAAAGATGAATACATGTAGGTGCGTTCATCCTTACCAAAACATATTGTTACACTGCTGGTCATTTGAATCTGTAGAAGGCTAACATAGGCTGCAGCACCAGTTAAACAAGGTAAAATATTTCTGGCTCCGCCAAGTCTGCTCTTCAATTTTTCCCTTAGAACTGTTCTACTTGCAATCTAAACAGCCTATACTCTATCTGAAAAGCTCAGCACTTGCTCCTTAAGCATTTTTTATACAGGTAAAGCACTCTTAAACAAACGAAAGTACTTCATTCACCTAAATTCCCTTGAGTACCCATTTCCCTATAGGTCCTTTCTGACTCAGTTACACATCAATCTTTTTCACTATTTCTAGCATGTCGAAGGGTCAGTTGCTGACGTCCTCTCCTGTTCAGCTGGTGAATCTGGGAATCTTGAGGCAATGTTACAATTGCCTCATGTATACAGACAACCCTCTCCTCCTCCCAACAAATACAAATATATGCGAGAGATGCAACTATATAGCCAAACTGGAGGCTGAGCTCTCTCAATTCAGTACTGGCAAGACCAGTCAGGAGGAGAAGGTAACCACGCACACCACAAACCCAATCTCACATAGAACTATCACAACTGCAAACCAAACACATAACACACAAAAACATACTCGGAGGCGCTGATTAAAAATCTACCAAAACAACAGAGGCCTCCAAAGCAGACACCCAAGCAACCACCACCTCAAGACATAGCACATGCAACACATAGTTCACAAAGTCAGTGTGCTAAACAGTCACAGCCCTTAAGGCCAAACAACATGCCAGACACACTTGTAATAGGTGACTCCATAGTCAGGCACACTGACGTCCCACTCACCAGACTGAACAAGGAGAGGGTCACAGTAAGCTGCCTGTTGGGAGCTAGAATCCGCCACATAACACAAGCACTCAGGTCACTCCACAGCAAGTACAAATATGACTCAGTCATTGTACATGCCGGTGTGAACGACCTGAGACGTACCTCCCTGGACTACATGAAAAGAGACATAGAGGAGCTCTCTGATTATGTAGCCCAGGCCGGTATGACCCTGACCCTGAGCAGCATCTTACCCTCACCAAGAATGATGCCACAGTACAAAGACAAAATGATCAGTTTTAACAATTGGCTTAATTACTGGTGTCATTCTAAGGGGATCCAATGTCTGTCTGCTTGGGATGACATGCTTGACAAGCCACGCTGCTTTGCAAGGGATGGCTTGCACCTGTCACCCCTGGGCTTCCGGATATTGGCCAAGGCTCTTTCCACCCCCATAGTGCCTTTTTTAGGCAAGGCTCAAATGACAAACCTACCTCCCTAGAAAATACAAGTGGAAAAAAACTAAGGGTAATGCTGCTCAATGCCAGAAGTCTAAACCTCAAGATGCATGCCCTCGAAGCCCTCCTCAGTATGGAGAACATCGATGTCTGTGCAGTGACTGAAACCTGGTTCAAGGCTCCTGAGAGCACCCCAGCACTATCAGGTTTTACCTCATATCATGCTTTCCGCCCCAAAACTTGGACCGAACCACAAAAGGAGGGGAGTATCCATTTTCATCAAAGATACCCACACCTCCAGGTTAGTGGCAACGCATCTAAGCATCGGAGACTATCCAGGTGCAACTAACCATAGGCAAAACTGCCTTACAGTTTGTAGCATGCTACAGACCACCCTCTCAAACTCAGGAACCCCACACAGCCTTCCTGAAGACACTGGAGAGTATGAATGTCTCTTCAAATACCATCATTTTGGGAGACTTCAACTACCCAAACATAGACTGGGAACATTACTCAAGCCCCAACACCCTAGCCCAAAGGTTCCTAGAATTCATAAACTCAAATGCAATGGAACAACTAGTCATCATTCCCACAAGAGGAGACAATGTACTAGACCTGATCATCACAAACATGGGGACAAAATGCTCCACACCGGAAGTACATCCCTCCTTGGTAAGATCAGACCATAAATTAATCTCACTGGAAATCCACATCCCGCCCCCATCCCCTGCACAAAAGACCACAGTGAAGAACTTCTCAAAAGCAAACTTCACAGTTTTTAAGACTGAAGTGGTATCTTTCAAGGCCCCTGGGCCAGTGGAAACCACAACCCACACTGCTGAATCCTTTGCAAATGACTTCTATGGGCACCTTCAAGAATGCATGGATCATGCAATCCCAAATAAAACCAAGACCCATTCCCCCAAAGGCAGGCGCCCGGTCTGGTGGACCCCAGCTATAAACAAACTTTACAACAGGAAGAGGAAGCTACTACATGACAGAGCAAAATCCCTAAAAGGGAAGGCATCTTTGATCAGTACTAGCAAAAAACTACGATCACTCATAAAATCATCCAAGGCCAACTTTGAGAGAAAAATCGCAAAAGACACAAAAGACAATCACAAGGCCTTCTTTAGCTATGTTAGAAACCTGGGTGGAAACTCCCAGATATGCTCAGAGTTAGTCCAAAATGACACAAAATACACTGAACCCACTGACATTGCCAACATTCTGGCAGACAGGTTCAGTGAAAATTTCTCCTCCACCCCAAAAGGAGAAATAACTATCCCAGCAGAGTGTAGCCTCCCTAACATCTCAGATGCCCAGGTGAGAGCCGCCCTCTCTAAAGCTAAAAACACAGCATCACTAGGACCGGATGGTGTCCCGGGCTGTGTGCTACATGAACTCCAAGAGGAACTAAACCCACACATAAGGCTGCTGTTTAATCTTAGCCTTACTACAGGATACGTACCCAAAGAGTGGCGTACGGCAACAGTGGTCCCACTTCACAAAGGCGGTGCTTCTACGGACCCTGGAAATTACCGCCCCATAAGCTTGATGAGCCTGGTCTGCAAAGCTATGGAGAGGATCATTATGGAACTCATAAACAAAGACATTGTGGACCTACAGACATTGGATCCTACCCAATTTGGCTTTGTCAAGGGCAGATCCTGCCTTTTGAACTTGGTCGACTTGAAACAGTCACTAAGGCCATTGATGAGGGTAAGGCAGTTCACACAGCCTACCTTGACCTTGCAAAGCCTTTGACACAATACCCCACTCGGGCATCATAGACAAACTCACCAGCTTAAATGTAAACTCATATGTCACAAGATGGGTTGCAAACTGGCTCAAGGACAGAACCCACAGAGTCAGAGTTGCTGGAGCTATGTCAGACTCTAAGCCAGTCACAAGCGGTGTCCCACAGGGCTCAGTCCTGGGACCCCTCTTGTTCGGCATTTATTTTTCCGAGGTGCAGGCAAACATAGGAGGATTGTGGCTGACAAAGTTCGCAGATGACTGCAAACTGGGTGCCATAATTGATACTCCAGCGGACACAAACATCCTTCAGAGAGGCCTCATAGAAATGGATAATTGGTGCCAGAGCCATGGCCTTAAGCTGAACGCCAAAAAATGTATAGTCATACCCTTTGGGAAAAACAAGGTACCAACAAATTACCACATAGGCGGTAATCCATTAAGTACGGAAGAGGTAATCAGGGACCCAGGTTGACAGTAACCTCTCATTTGACACTCACATTGCCAAAGTGGTTAGGAAGACCTTCTATATTGCCCACCTTATCATGAAGGGTTTCACATCTAGATCAAGAGAGGTCATTGTGCCCCTGTACTCTTCTCTTATCAGTCCAATGACTGAGTACAATGCTCCGTTTGGGATGTATCTCACCCGACACCTGCAGCAGTTGGAAAGACCCCAAAAGTTCCTCACCAAGAGGATAAAGGGTCTTAAACATATGTCATATGCTGCCCGACTGAAAAAACTCCAGCTCTATTCAGTTGCATACCACCTACTCAGAGGTGATCTGTGCCTGACATACAAGGCCATGTCCAATCCTGAATTAATGGACATGCTCCACCTCAGAAAATCCAAATCCATCAGAGCCACGAGAACAAGTGACTTAAACCTCAACACAGAAATAAATAGAACGTGCTGGAGGGACAGATTCATAACCCAGAGGCTCCCTACACTCTGGAACAGAATCCCAGTCCATGTTAGGCAGAACCCCTCACTGACTCTATTCAAGAGAAATCTCGACGAGTGGATGGGAGATCGTAGGTTTACCCCGGGGGTCATCTCTGTGTCACTACTAGACAGAGGCATAGTAAACTAAACCCTAAAAGGGCGTAGTATTCTCATCCTAAGGGGTGGTGTAAGCCACATACACTCTGGCTAGGCTTATAAATGCCCTAGGGCAGATAGCCTTGTACGAACCTATGAACCTATGAACTTTGAAGGCTGCCTTGGTCAGTCACAGCTTCATGTAGTACGTCCATAAGAACAAGTATTGTGCTGCATTGTGTGTGTGTGTGTGTGTGGGTGGGGGGGGGGATGTAAAACATTGACAAAGGCCAGTTTCAAAGTGAAAAATTGAAGCTACAGACCACCAAATGCTTCAGCAGCCGACTGGTTAAAAGAGGGGAACATGTAATTGAACATCTGGACCTTTGCAACATTTTGTGGAGAAGAAACATTTTATATGACTCTACTGGGTGTATTGAAACATGTTTATGCGGTGTCAGCTAGATGGTCACTGATCAGTAACATGCATCTAAGAATGATGCTTACTTAAATCATCCATGCCTGTTCTTGCATGCAGGACATATATTGATAATACTCATCAAGCAGTTAAACTTTGCCTTTTTGCTGTCCTTTTAATATTTAACTATGCATCTGATCAGTTCTTCATTTAGCATCAGAGAAGAATTCAAGTGACCATTGAAGTAATGGAGCTTCCTGTGAGCAGTCTTTATAATTACAGATAATGATACAGTAGCAGAAAGGTTCTTAAAGTCTGTTAATTCACATCATTTTATATGCAGATTGCTTTCACTTAATAGTTCACAGTATTCCTTTTGGTGTCAGGGCTACAACTGCTACCGCCATTCCAAATAAAAGAAGACAAGCTTATTTCAGTTCCTCAAGCAAAATGTGTCACTTTGCAAATGTGCAGCGCCTGTACAGCTCTCTTTTTCATGGCCATATCCAACTCATTTGTGTATGATAGAACATGATCTGTTTAATGTTCTCAGTGTTACTAGAACAGGAGTGCTATTAGGGAGTACATATATGAAAACTGAACAGATGGCGATGTTTGTGTAATACTTAGAATATTGCGCTGCACTGAAGTTTAAGTATTCCTGATGAAGTCATTTGATACAGTCAAGAGCTATATTAGTACTAAAACAGTATGTCTGCTGAGACTTTTTTTTTCCTTTTGTGTTTTAATTTAGGTTAAATGATTTAGGGAAGAGTTAAAAATCAGTGGTGCTCAGAGTTCTTGCATGGTATTAGCGATGTTGCTGTTTAGAAAACAAGATCTGATGAAGTATCATATCTAGAATGCTAAAAATATGGAAAAAACTGCATTAAATGATTTGGTCTGTGAAGTGGGTGAAATAAAATGCTGTTAACTCAAAAAGCAAAAAGGAAATTGTTTAATAATGTTTTTAAAACTTGTATAAAAATAATGATATCTGCTGTGATTGATCAATAAAACAACAATAAGATGCCCACTTTTTTTACTTAAAATGGATTTGAACTGGTTTTGATCCTTCAGTCTGAATTCATTTGCCCATTAATATTATTTTTTCTTTGCCTTTTTATCAGTTATGCTGTTGAATGCGTGATCTCATCGTTAATTATGGGCAAGAGGCAGTCACAGGTGGTAATCATCTAAGCAGCCCTCATTGTTATAGTATTAGTCTGCTGGATCCTTAATGGGCAAAGTGCTGCCAGTGCTGGGTCCTAGGCATGCATGTTTCCAGGCCTGTGAGCCCTAGCACCAGGGTACCCGGCTTGGGTCCTAGGCATTCATGTTTCCAGGCCTGTGAGCCTTAGCTCCAGGGTACCCTGCTTGCAGATATTGCACATCTTCAGCTCTGTTATGTATGGTGCTCATACCACCCGATGTCAGTCTTGCAGTAGACTAAGCCACCCCCCAAAGGATGGTTGAGCTGGTATCAACTGCTACCTCTGACCCTCCCCAGGCTGTTCCTGACACACTCAGTTTGGTATACAATTTTGGGTCATCTGTTTTGCAGTCAGGCTGTAGCCAGCTGAGCCACATATTCATAATGTTTCAAAATCTGTGCTATTATAGCAATAACCCATGGTTGTGTGCAGGTAATGCTGGATTTAACCATGGTTAGTGTGGTTTGGTCATGAGAGCGAAGCCCTAGTGACCAAACAAAACCAACCATACATAAATCCAACATTACCCACACCCAGCCATGGGTTATTGCTATTAAACAATACTCTTAGTTTTGTGTTGTGTTATCTTTTTGTTGTTATTAAGATTTTTGTTTGCTTTACTATGCATTCTTCCACTTTTTGTAAGATAAAGTAGTCCACACTTTCTCTTTGTGTTTATTGTTTATTTCTCTTTTAATTTAAATACAAGGTATTATAAATTTTTAACAGATGTTAAGAAATAATTATATAAGTAGATATAGTTTTAAAGCTTTTGGTTTGTCTTCGTGTTGTAGTTTGTTTTATATTTCTGTATTGCAGGGGCACATGGTGCTAGGTAAAATAGAGTTTAAGAACTGTAGAACGGGATAATATCTGCAGGGAAACTTAAAAGCATTTTAGGAAATATAGTTCAGAAATATGTTAGCTTTCAGAATTATTAAAAATACCTGACAACTACTCTAAATTTTAATTTCTTGACAGACACCCTGCTTTCCAGATTTCCTGACCTCTAATTTCCTAAGAAGTAGCAATCTTATCTAGTTATATTAATACCTTCTATTGTGATATTGTGAAAAATAAGAATGCACCCCTCTGTTATGATTTTTTAAGGGTAGTGCTACAATTGTTAATGCTTGGAGATTGAGAGATGTGGCTCCTGGTCTCAGTGCTGCCATGTTACTGGTACTATTAAAACTGGATTTACAGATAAGAACATTGCAAACCATTTGTTTAAAATCCTTTAAATGCCATTTCAAGGCAAGTAGCACAATGGAGAAGTTGACACGTTCAGCCATTTTCATAACTAACAGTACTACCCACAAGCGATTCTTACCACAACAATAAATACAGAAACAGTTTCATTTCTTTGACTAATCTTCAGCGAAAAAGTTTTGCTAAAGACAGGAGGGAGACAAAAAATAAGGCACAGAGAAATGTCCAGAATCAGGTTTATTTATGCCTTAGTTTGTCTCGCATAGCTCACCGTCAACCTTTAAATCTCTTGTACATTCCACATTAGGGTTTTAGTATTCTTTAGATCATTTGTAGTCACAGCTGCATGATATGTTAGCGGCTGGACTTTTTGGTTTGGTTACTTTGAATTTATAATGTGCACGCTGGTTGGATTCGCCAATCAGCATGCATGTTTCTCATCTTTGCCGAGATGGCATTGTATAATAGAACATATTCCACAGGCCATTTGGTTTAGCTGTAAAATAATTCTGATATTTTATGCTTTTCTGTATACCTCACACATCATTAAAGGAAGTCCCAGTGCAAATAATTCCTTTTCATGTAACACTTGCAATGATCAGGAACTCTGCTGAATTTTAATGCAGAGCATGTGTCCAACTAATGCAGTATCCTTTCTGTTGCAAATGCTGGATGTTATTCATAGATTGTTACTAGGCTAATGACCTGTGGGCCTTTCTAAACCTAACCAAGTTTTCCCAAAAGAATACTGATGTCCAGTATCCGAATAGGACATTGAAAGCCAGGCATTTATAAGCAACCTCTGTCCATAAGGGACATGGGTGCCAGGCCCGGTGTAAATTTCCTATTCCCCATCCATTGGTCTAGGTTGTCCTTAAACTGGTTAATAGACAAACTCAGCTTCACATAGATGGGAAGCCTGTTACTTAGTAGGGGCAGTCACCGGAACTTATATCTGTCTCCAACATGTTCTGTTTAAGTCACAGACAAATTTCAGGTCCCTGGACCTTGTATTTCTGGTACCCTTTGACTTACGAATATGAAGGAGATTCATAAGTGTGGGGTTTGCAGATGCCTTGTAAGCCAGGCATAGATCACCCCTCAGCAATCTATAGGAGACTGAGTAGAGGGAAAGGGGTTAAGGCGCTCTGCATAAGGCAGGTTTGTTACACCGTGTATTCGTTTTGTAAAGAACCTATAAGAGTGCTGTAGTTGCTGCATGTGCCTGGTCAGGTACATACCAAAGGGAGCATTGTAATCAATGATTGTCCTGATAAGGGTGGAGTACAGTGGGATAATCATCTCTTTGAATGTAGATGCCTTGCCTTTACTTATATGCTGCACAACATTAAAGGGTCTCCTCACCACTGTGGCCACATGGTGATCGGAGGTATGGCTACTGTCTGTGTGCGTACCCAGATCTCTGAGCACTGGGTCGACTCTTAGGGGCATATTATCAACACGGTAGTTAGCAAGGATGGTTGACTTCCCAAAGGGTACATGCATTTCTTAGCCTTGAGTTTCAGACCATAGCTTTGGCACCATTTGTTAGTCAGACTATCATTATTATTATTGTTATTGTTATTGATCAGATGATTTCTCAATAATGTTAAAATAGGGGGTGTAAATTCCTATGGATGATGACTATTCAGAAAGTATTTATTATAGAATGTTTGAGTGCATTAATGCTGAGCAGTTGTACAGTGCATTGTACAGCTGTCTTTCACTATGTAAATGGTACTATGACACTCGGAGTACTGAATTATTTCATGTTAACCATCTCGGTGTTATGCTACTTGTACCTATTACAACTTATTCTAAATGTAGGTAATGTTTTTACTGTATGCTTTAATCCTGCCATTTTTATTTTTGTTCATGTATTATACTTTGATAAGAGGGTAAGTTCGACAGGATAGAGCCCATTCACAGTGAAAACGTGGTAAAAAGTGCCATATATATGGATGAATAACTACATTAAATATGATGCAAGTACAGGATTGTTCACAAATCACTGTGCTTTAGACTTGGTATACCTTACATATAAAACATATTGGTAAGTCTATATATTTCATTAGACATCACTTTAAATTAACCAAACGGCTCACTAGCTTGGTATATGTTTTTGTCATATGCCACATATGCAGTGTGCATTCATTTATGTACTGCCCCATCCCACATATGCAGTGTGCATTAATTCATGTGCTGCCTCATCACCATGACTAATTTATTTACTTATATTTCCAACTTTGTAGAGTGATGATTCTGTTTGCTATCTGATCCTGGTAACTGGAAAGGAATAGGCGTATATTTGTTGATCTTTCATCCCAATTTGTAAAAGACTACAAACTGTACTTTATAGTGAATGATAGCAGCAGGGTATGATCGGGAATATGTGTGAAGAAAAGAAGGAACGAGGACCAAGCTAGCATACAGACAGTGGTTCCACAGGAAAATATAGTTGAGTACTAGTATTGTTGAATGCCCTCATTTTTAAATATGTTGTTTTTTTATGCTTGAAAATGACATAGCATTCCTAAGAAGTAAGCAATCCAGCACAAGATACAGTGTGCTTTTCCTGTGAGGTGATGTAACAACAGTGGCTTGAAAGATTACATCATCTGCAGCTTCTGACGTTGCTTAGGAGGGACCTCTTTAATAAGGCAAGCAGAGAAGGTGTAAGCAGCATCAAAGTGCCAGAAGCAGGCTTCTGCTATTTCAGGATTAAAACTGCCGTTGGTATTAGCCCACTTACTAGAATGTACATGTTCATTTCACCAACATACTCTTGTAATGTTTATAAAGGGTAGCCGTTTAACGCATTTGTGCCTTTGGAGGTCATTTCCAAGGGCTGAAAAACTGGTGAGGGTAGAAGATGACCTCTCTGCATTTGTGTGCAGATGGAATATCGCTACAGCATTTTCAGTGCTTGGTAATGACAGAAGAAACAAATATCAGTCTTAAAATTGCAATGATTTGAGACATTAATTTTTGGTTTTAGTGTTAGCCAGTTTATATTGGACAATGGCAGGACCATTACATTCTCATAATTAAACAATTGAACATTCTATTATAGCTTTTTAACTTATATTGAACTAAAAGAGTGATTGGTATACAAAAAAAATGATTTATTAAATCACAGTCATTTAGTGGGGGAAACAACTGCCATGTTCTTTTTTCTTATTTAACAGCTTTATAAACTAAGCAGAAACTTGAACTATTAAACTAGTAAAAAAATCACTACTTGAGTGTATAACTATGAAATCCATTTAAACAATGAAAATTCTGACTTGTCTGATTATTGATGTGAAAAATCTAATTTCTCTGATTATTCACTTGTACGATAAGTGGTTTTACTGCCCACTGCATCGCATACCTTGCAACAGCTTTGTGAATTTAAACTGTGCTGTGAGACTACAGTTCTTCCCTTTTTCCTAACAAGAAGTTTCACTTTTCAAAGCAAATTATTTAATGAAAATGGAATGGTTGCACTACTAAAAAATTATAAATATGTCATAGGCTGTTAATGAGGCAAATGATCTGGGGACCATAAGTGTAATCTTTGGAATAAGTAAACTGAAAGGACAATGTGGAGGGATTTATAGTAAGTCTGCATTCATGGTATCTTGGACTGTTCTCTTTAATCCAAGATAAAGTAATGTTTGAGTTAGTATATATAAATGGCATAGTAATGAGAGACATAGCTTGCAAAACTAATGTGGTAAAGTGGAGAGAAGTTAAAGATACAATAACAAATTTAAAATTTTTGATTTCTTAATTTGAATAAGATACAATGACAAAATTAAATTTTTTGCTTTCCTTAATTTGAATTACACTTCATTTTTCAAAGTGTTGTGATCAAGTCTGACATTTCTGATAGGAAGCCATGAAATGTCTTTAATCTTCTTCTACTAATGACTATAAAAACGTGGCAACACATATATCAGTTAAACATGAAATATTAAACCAGTTATCAGATTACTACAGTAGTGTCAAGTAATGAAACTGATTTATACAATGAAAAATCTATCTTCTTTCTTTAACCACTTACGTGATGAGAAGCCTGTATGTATAGCTTTCTAAAATGGATATTGTACTGCCTGAGCAACAGAATTTTCTAAATTTTTATATGTACACATATATGTAATAATATGCATCAGATGACTGGCCTTAAGGTATAGCAAAAGAACATTGCTTTCCTCAACTATGACCAATGCCAGCCACAACCAAATAATCCCAACACTGAACAGTTGAAGATCAGAGTTATAAACAGTGGCTCAGCAGGGTTCATCCACTTCATTCTGAGCCAGTGTTTATAGTCCAGGAAAGCAATGTTCTTTTGTTATACTTAAGGCCAATCATCTGATGCATATTATTACATATATGTGTACATACAAAAATTTAGAAAGGTTTGTTGCTGAAGCAGAACAATATCCATTTTATAAATCCACAGCAGTGTGAATTATATACCTTCTGAAGTGAGACCAATCACTACAGTAAGTTATATTACAGTAGGAATGTGCAGTAATTTGTAAATTTGGTATGCTATAATGGTCGCTTTGGTAGGAGTGAGTTAACATAAAACTAAGACATGGTTTTGACAATGAAAAGTATTATTAGACTCTCTCAAGCTATTACTGTGCACGTGTATGCAAATGTTTTATTTAAGACACAGTTACTGTTGGCAGGATAGCACTGTAAGGCGTTCTAGTGCTATCCTGCCAACAGTAACTGAAGGTAAATTGCAAACAGTTTTAAATCTGCAGTGCTACATAGCTGTTGTCATATCATTTAAAAGCATTTAAAACTGTATAATAATAATAATACTCTTCATTAAGGAAACCGGGAAATGTAGTTTGAAAATGAAATATATAGACAGATGTATTACTATATGTGGAAATAAAATAATATAAAATATGACATTTTGAACAGGCAGGAGGCAATGGTGTAGCTAGACATACTCTTCTCACCATTAGAAAAGGCATGGGCTGTGTAGGCAAAGGATGTATATTACTCTGTAAATGCCTACAACATAGATGTGTTGGTTACAGATAAAGTTACTCATTTGAAAAGAACCTACATTAGTTGTTGTAGAGGGCAAAAGTGAAGGCTGAATTTGGAGTGGTGTAAATGTTTTGATCATAAGGTAGGAGTATCAGTATAAGGCTAAGAGTACAAAATTAAAATTTCTGGTTCTGTCCCTGACAGCTGGTATTAGAAACATTATCAAATAACTTTTTCTGATGCTATTACTAACTGAAGACAACTGGCAGCTATCTACCTCTGACTTTTGTGACCAGTTAGCAGTTGAAAAAGCTCACAAGGTCCATAGACAAGAGTTAACTGACTCTGGAAGCAAGATGTCTCTCTTCTTATCTGCAGTCCATACAAAACTTCATAAAGTCTACTGAACATTCGTAAAGGAAAGTACAAAAACTGACTGACCTCAGCAATTCCACTCTGAAATTGCAAGGCACAGTCACATTTACTTGAAGATATTTCAGAGATAGAGTAGAAATGGATCAGTTATAGGAAATATTTAGCTGCCAGCACAATCCTTTTTAGATATCCCCAATTTCTGCTTTAAGTAAAGATGTCCTGATTTCACTTCCTACAAGATCGAAATTCAAAGTCAAACATCAAGCAATTATAAATCGGCAGGAGTATCTCAGTAATCCCTGCGTGTGTGTGTGTGTGTGTGTGTGTGTGTGTGTGTGTGTGTGTGTGTGTGTGTGTGTGTGTGTGTGTTTGAGAGTATGTGTGTGTGTGTGTGTGTGTGTGTGTGTGTGTGTGGGTGTGTGTGTATTGTAAAACAGTTTCACTTTTAAAAATGTGGCTGTATTTACAAGGGGAAAACAAAATCACTTACTGTGTACATCTTTTCAGATTTTGTATGTTTGCAGCACTTTCATTGAAACTACAGCTGTACTTGTGGTACTTTTTGTTTGTACAGCTCATATGTTTGATATGGCTTTGCTAAAATAACAATTGAAGAATTTATACAGCTTTTTACATGTTGCAATATTATCTAATGTACAAAAAAGGAATATATCCAATTTTCTTTTTTTTTAATGACAGTATCACTTTGGAATGTGAAACACTACTCTTATGTAAAGAGTTTCCATAACTTATTGTTTTCACTCAAAGCATAGCTATTAGGATAAACCGTAAAGAGCCACTGACAACTTTGTTATGTTTTAAATAATTTTTCCTTGCTGAGGTCAGAAGTATATTTCACCATATTTCAAGTCATATTAATTAATGTTTTATTTTAAAACACAAGTGTTAATGTGCACATGCATTCATCATTCACATTAATATATATATATATATATATATATATATATATATATATATATATATATATATATATATATATATATATATATGCATATATATATATATTTATATATATATATATATATATATATATATATATATGTATATGTATATGTATATATATATATACATATATATACTCATAAGCATACTCTCAGCATTTACTCATAAGACTCACACTCAAATGGTCAAAATACACTCCTACAAAATATCTAGAAATCTCACCCACTTTGATCAAGATAAATTCATAACCATTTTAAAGTCTCAGAACTGGCTCCCATTAAAAACACTCCCCTTAGATGAAGCTGTTAGCTACTCCAACAAACTTTTTCTGGACACTTTCAACAGCTTACCCCCCATGAGAACCAAGCAAACAAAAGTTAACCATGCCCCTTGGCTAACAAAACAGACCAAACAAAGCCTCCTACATAGAGATAAAGCTTGGAAAATATGGCAGAAATATAAAATTAAACAAAATTGACTTATTTATAAGCAACACTGGAAATAAAGCCAACAAACTAGTCATACAGGATAAGAAAAACTACTTTTCCTCACAGCTATCCACCTCTAACAACAATCTAAAAAAAGTTTTGGAAATCGATCTCTGCTCTTTTTAATCTAGGCCCATTACAAAACCCATCCCCTGCACCTGATAAGACCCCACAACAAATCTCCCAAGATTTTAACACCCATTTCATTACTACCATTCAAAAGCTAATCAAAGACTCATCATCAAACTTAACCTCAAACTCCAAATATACAACTAATCCCTTACATAACACACACCCCCACTAATACTCCCTTAACACCTTAATTTTCCATCCAACCTATTCCCACCTCCCTTATACTCAAACTTCTAAACAAGCTCAAACCCTGCTCTCTTTTCACTGATAATTTTCCCCCAGAATATTTACAACTAGCATCAAATGCAATTGCATATCCAATCAGTATTCTAATAAATTGCTCTCTCTCTTTCTGTGAATACTACATCCCACATTTGTGAAATAAATGTATTACTCCACTACACAAAGATGGAAATACCCATGACTTCTCAAACTATCACCCTATCTCGATACTTTCTCCTTTATCAAAAATATTAGAAAAATGTGTACTACACAATTACTCAAATAACTCTTGGATAATGATCTTTTTTCTCCCACGCAACATGGTTTCCGTCCAGGGGATAGCACCATTATAGCCCTACTCTCATTCACTGATACTGTCAACAAAGCTCTAGATGCTGGTAACTCTTCTTCAGTAATCTTACTGAATCTATCTAAGGCTTTTAACACAGTATCTCATATTAAACTACTAAACCAAATATCAAAACTAGGATGCTCCCACAAATTTCTTAACTGGTTTATCTCCTACATAAACAATAGGGAACAATCAGTAAGATGGCATAATGTACAATCTGATTTTCATAAAAATAGCATAGAAGTTCCACAAGGTTGCATTCTAGGGCCATTACTCTTTAATATCTTCATTAATGACCTACACAAAGCTTCCCAACTAGGTAACCTTATCCAACATGCTGAGGATTCAACAATAATATCCACTGCCAACAATTTCTCTGACCTCCTCACAGCTACACAACATGCTTTCACTTCAGTAGAAACCTGACTAAATAATTCTCAACTGCTGTTAAACCTCAAAAAAACAAAACTTCTCTTATTCTCTACTAAACAACCAAATACAGACTTCAAAATGTTCTTCAAAGATAGGACAGAAATTGAAATAGTTAAAACAGCTAAACTACTAGATATGACAAATAGACAGACACACCTTTGAGCCACATATTCTCAACACCATAAAAAAACACACTTTAAATTAGGTAAACTCTATCGGCACAATCTCTACCGTGATAATCGCACCAAAGCAAAACTAGCCAGTCCCTTACTCATCCCTTTCCTTCTATATGGTAGTGCCATCTTTACTAACCTGCACTCATCCCTCAGCAATAAACTCCAATCATGCTATTATAAAATAGCTACACCTGCCTCAGGAAGGCCTAACTGCTCTTACCACTGCCAAGCAATTACAGAACTGAACTGGCTTGATTTCTCTTATACCCAATTAACTCTAGCTCACAAACTAATCTTAAAACCCCACTATTGCCCAGCACTCCACTCAATCCTACAAACTTATACTACCACATAGACACTTAGATCATCCAATAAGCAGCTGTTAACAGTATCCAAACCCAACAAAAGAGCTGGACAATGCTTGTACTCCCATAGCATAGCTAAATTTTGGAATTCCTTACTCTCCCATATAACTCAAATAGAATGTTTAAAAACTTTTACATCAGCACTAAAAACATATTACATAAAAAACCTCTCCTGCTCCTTCACAACAATCAGGCCACCTTAAGGTGTCCCTTCACAAATTAATCCTACACTTCAGTGGACAATTACCATGTTTAATTTACTACTGCCCTTCACTGGTGAATTTTTGTGTAAAGCATACCTTTAATACCACAGCTGAGCTCTCCTTTATAATGTAACAGGACTTGTATATGGCAATGCCAAGACTTAATATTGTACTCCTGCACTATAGTGTTTATGACTGACCTGTGCATATATATCTTATACATATATTTGTAACTAAGACTTGTGCTCAATTAGGCCAATACTTACCCTGACGGACCTTTTGTATAATGTACTCTTATTTTTGTATTTGTCATCTATGCTTTCAAATGTACTCAAATATCAGTTTTTGTAATGTTTATTTCTCTGTACTACTGTGGAGCTTTTCTCCCCGGCCCTCCACTGAAAATGGGTCAGTGACCCAGTGGACTTTCCCAGTCAACAAATGTCAATAAGTAATAAATATATAAATAAATAACATAAATTTTGATGCTGTTAACTATATTTACAAATTTATCCTTATTGTAAAGTATTGCCATTATGGCTGAAGCCATGTCTAAAAGTGTCTTCGGATCAGTACACTATCCTGGTTAAGAAATTACAATTAAATAAGTGAATTTAAAAAAGATCATTAGTGCCATCTTAAGATGGATAGTCTTAGACTAAAGCATGGAGGTAAATGTAGTATGATGTTCATTGTGTTTCACTGTTGCAGTCATTACATTTGGGTACTCTACTGGCAGATTGCCCTCAGTCAGCCTGATTAACAAAGTCATGGGCCCTGCATTGGTTGCTGTCCCTTCTTCCATGACATAAGGTCGTCAGGAGTATAAAACATGCAGCCGATGCCATTACATCAGTCTTTCTTGCCATGCGGTGCCCAAAGCAGAAGCAGTTCGCAAGTGCCGGTCGGCTGACTACTGAAATTTTCATTTTTGAGTTTCAGAAATGAAGTCTTCAACTAAAAGCTAAGTACCTCATTGGGAAAACTTTTTCTTGCTCCTTACCAATATCAGTAAAAGTTAATAATTGTATTACTTGTGGGAAGCAAATACCTCATAAGGATTTTCATTTGTACTGTATTCCTTGCCTAGGCCCTGACCACGATGTACCTTGCTGTCAGTTTTGTGCTTTATTTAATCAGTGCACTATCTGTCATCGATACGTTTTTGCATCTAAATATTTCGGTTCTCAGTTTAATTATCCAGAAATGATGTCAGTTAGCTATCCGACTACCGGAATACCGAAAAAACACAAAGAAAAAGACAGGGACAAGCCGTTGAGGTCCAAAACTGCCGACGACGCTTCTCCTAAGCCGGTACTCAGTGAGGCACTTTTGCAGACCCTGATACCCACTACTTCTGATTCGCAGGCCTCTACTGAGACCCATTCGGAGTCCGGTATGCCGCGAGATACTTCACATATGGAACCCGCGGATGTCTCTACCTTGAATGGGTCAGGAGCCGCTGAGCAGGCACTGGCTTCTGAGGGTGTATTCAGGCCTACAGACTTGCATATTAAACCGACTCCAACTTCAGTGCTAAGGCCTAAATCTCAATCTATGTCTAAAAAACCGACACCCCGGCCACATGTTCAGGCCCCTATGCCTAAAAAACAAATGATCAAAATGGCTGAAGATTTAATTACTCTAATCAAGGGTAGTCAGCCTTCACCCCTCCAAGACGCCTAGGATTGAATGCGACTATGAATCTTCTGAACAGGACTCTGTTTCTTCTGACTCTTCTAGTGATCAGGATTTGTCCATACCTACTTATGAGGGCTCTGATGCAGAGGATTCCATTCCCTCTGCTTCTCCGCCTGAGGATTTCTCTTTTAGGGAAACTTTACATACCTTAAGGGAGCATTTCCACTGGGAAAGTCAGGATTTCTCTGAAACCAAAAAGAGGCTTAGGGATTTCCTTCTTCTTCCTCAGCATAGGCCTTTGTTATACCTCCTGTACTAGATATTGTTGATGATGTGTTTTCGGAATCCAATACGGCCCCTGATTCCTTACGTCCAGCCCCTAGCAAACCAGACAGATACTACAGGGTTCCTGAGCCCCACAAATTTCTTTTCAAAAATCCTGTTGCGGACCCTAAAACCATTTATCAGGGGCCCAAGGGCATTAAGGCTTCTACTGCCAAAAATCCTACCCTTTCTAATGGAGACTCCAGGGCACTGGATAGATGGGGTGAAAAGGTTTATACCTCTGCAACCTTAGCTATCAGGGCTTTAAACTGTCAATTTCATGTGTTAAAATATCAACAGCATATCATGGGACTGCTTAAAGAGAAAATTATGTTGATTTCTGACTGTGTGGAGAATAAAGATTTGCAGGATTTATTGCATTCAGCTGAACAAGTTGGCAACCATACTTTGCAATGTGGTTTTGATTCTTTAGGGGCCTCTTGTAGGGATGCTGTTACTGGGTCTGTACTTAGAAGGCTTGCTTGGCCTAAGGAGCAGTCTCTGCCTGATCATGTTAAAGCAAAACCTTTGGATGCTCCTTTACAGCAGGACCACCTATTTGGCAATAAGGCTAAAAAAGTTCTAAAAAAGATGGAAGATAAAGCCAAATCTATGCAAACGATAAAGCCAAATCTATGCAAACTGTGAAAGATTTCTTACAAGTGCAACCTCCTAGATTTAATAGGCATTGTTCTACTAAGAATGGGTCCTTTCCAGCTCCCTCCAGAGCCACTAAGGTCAAACCCAGACATTCCAAAAGCACCAGGTTTCAGTCCCAAGGGACTTTCAAAACTAAGAAATGGGGTGCTTCCACTTCCAAATCTGGAAACAACAAGACACCACCCTATGGTAAACAGTCTCAATGACTTCCCTTTGAAATTACCAAGTACTTATCTCTTAGCCACCCCTTTGGGGGGAAAACTGGCTCTTCATTCAAGAAACTGTCAACTTATAACCCAGGACAAATGGTTTTAAATATAGTGTCCCAAGGATACAGATTTCATTTCCACACGCTGCCAACTCCAAACGGATGGCCAGACCTGCCCCCAAATCAGTGGACAGAGGCTCAGAAACAAGTACTTTCCCTCCTAAACATGGGGGCTATTCAACTAGTACCAGAAGAGGAAAAGGGACAAGGTTTTTATTCCAGACTTTTCCTGGTACCCAGAAAAGACAAATCATGGCGTCCAATTCTGGACATGTCTACTCTAAACACCTTCCTGGGCATTCCAGAATTCAAGATGCTGACTCTTCACCATTTACTTCCTATGCTAGGCAAGGATGCCTTGTTGGCAACTCTCAACTTAAAAGAGGCTTACCTGCATATCCCAATCAGGGAATCTTGCAGAAGATTCCTACACTTCAAAGCAGGCTGCATGCATTATCAGTTCTCTGCACTGCCCTTTGGCTTGTCTACTGCGCCCAGGGTATTCACAAAGTGCCTGGCTCCAGTAATTGCATTTTTCAGGCAAATAAATATTCAAATATATCCTTACCTGGATGATTGTCTAATTCAGGCAGAAAACCAGGCCATTCTTCTAAAACATCTGGCATTTGTAAAAAGAGTTCTAACCTGTCTAGGGTACACCATAAACGAAAAGAAATCTCAACTGGCACCCTCTCAAAAGATTACATTCCTGGGTGCAAGCTTGAATACAACTGCCCAGATGGCTTACAGATGGCTTACCTTACGCCAGAAAAGCAAATTCATTTGGTGACTTACTTCAAACAGATGGCCACAAAAACCCTGCTATCTGCAAGGCAAATAGTGCAAGCCTTCGGATTCATGGCCTCCTGCATTCTTCTAATTCCATATGCAAGACTGCATATGAGAAAACTTCAGTGGTGCTTAAAAAGTTTATGGAGTCAACATTGTCACAGCCCAGAAACAATGATTCCTATCATACCTTGCCTGCACCTAGAGTTGCTATGGTGGGCAGAGGCCTGCCACCAAAACAAGGGATTGCCATTCACACCACCCCCTGCCGCCCAAACCCTAACTACAGATGCATCAGCCTATGCATGGAGAGGGGGGAGAATCCTCTGGCAGGGAAGTGGATTCAGGGCAAATGGACCCCAAAACAAATGCACCTTCATATCAATCAAAATGAAATACTAGCTGTACAGAATGCACTGACAGCCTTCAAGGATTACCTTCATCCAGGACAATTACTGATAAAGACGGACAACACCATGGTTATGTGGTACATAAACAAGCAGGAGGGTACACATTCCTACCCCCTCTGCAGACTAGTCATGGCATTGTGGAACATGGCCTTGAGCTACCAAGCACAACTACAAGCTCAATTCCTGCCAGGAAAGCTGAATATTCTGGCAGACGACCTAAGCAGAAATCTCATGGGCCCACACGAATGGAAACTGGAACCATGGATTTTCAACATGTTGACAAGCAAATGGGGGAGCCCAGACATAGATCTTTTTGCGTCACCCCAGAGTTACCAGATGGACAAATTTTGCACAAGAACTCATCACAAAAAAGCCTGGAAAGTGGATGCCCTGTCCTTCAGCTGGAAAAACCTATCAGTCTATGCCTTTCCCCCTCTGCCTTTGCTCTCAAAAGTTCTACTAAAAGTCAAACAGGACAAACCAAAAATGATTTTGATTGCTCCGGACTGGCCTTGACAACACTGGTACCTACTCCTGCACAGTGTGTCACACATTTCTTCATGGCACCTGCTTCAGACACCTTCCTTACTGTCTCGGCAGGAGAACCAAATTCTGCACCCTCAGCTCCAAAC
>NC_056739.1:1405123654-1405138878 GCF_019279795.1 Protopterus annectens | reverse complement strand
CAATCCTTAAATGGAGCCAGATAGTTTAACAGACTGGAGGTAGTGTAAGTAAAGCAGAATAACCTAACTAATATTACATTAATTAGGCCAAGATAGTGCTGTCAAGTGATACGCACAACAATGTCTACGAGGCATACAGCAGAAAGTATAAGAAATCACCATACAGTAGCAAGGTAGCTCCTTTGAGGGAAGAAATGCCAGTGGGGTAGTTTTCAGAATGTTAGTAAAAACCACATACCTGAGTAAACTTCGGATGATTTTCCGGCATGAACGTTGCATATCAGAACCAACAAACATGTTACCAGCACCAGCAGCTTTCCATTCGAGAAAGCTTTCTGCAGAAGAGTCGTAGAACTGGCCATATGAATCTTGAACCGATAGTGAAAATTTAACAATCAGGCATTCAAAGTCAGAAACCGAATCACTTTTTTTCAAGGTAAATCTTCCAGTTCCTGTTAGAGCGAAATAGCGACGACCTATTAAAAAGGCTATAATCATACAGTGAAAGCCACTCCTTTTTGTTTATGGATTTGTCTGAGTGGTAGTAGAACATGTATTGTCTTTAAAGTACCTCATGCCGATGTGTAAAAACAACAACCGTATCAGACGGGATTTATGGGAACATGTGAACATCTGACACTACTGCCACGCCTCCAGTGATTTCATCATCCCTTCAGGAAGTCACGTACTCCTTTCATATCGTAATCTTCTCACCTTGCTTCACGTTAATGTTGGACATAAATTACTGGGAGACTGTACAGTCTACTTGCAAAACCTGTTATTTTCCTCGGACTGAAAGGTAAAAATTGCCACTCACATCCTTGATTACATAACACTTCATGATGCAACTAAAGACATGATATTCAGTCCAGGTCCAACACTTCTTTAAATACCTGTTGATTCCCATTTCTGGTCTTGTTTTTGCTCCTTGAGTAATATAAAACTCTTTTTATGGGCTCTGATCACAACCACATCAAGCTACACCAAGAAAGACAGAAAAATAATACAGTATAATTAATACTGAACGAGACTGCTTGCAAAAATTTTTTATTTTTTTGAAAGTTCTCCCTCTCAGTGTTTTTCCTAACTATTTGATTAACAGGCTAAGTATTTGCTAGGCTGCATAACATCATGTGATATCACGCACAATTCTCAGCCATTAACCTGCCGTTCTCATCCTTTCCTTATCGCTTTATCATTGCAGACAGGGCAGTGCAGAGTTGGCAAAGAATGGCAACCATTAAAACATAAAAATAAACAGTTTATGAGCATTATTTCTCTGCACTTTTGCAAACCCTTCGGTATTCATTCAAATGCAGTAATGACAGCCACTAAAACATTAAAAATGTATACGTTTTAATGACTGTACTAGTAGGGCTAGCCATCTGAGGGTGAGAACATAGGCTCTAGATGATTGTCAGCAGTAAAATGACACCATAGGTTCATAGGTAGGTACTAGACTAGTGGCCCTAGGGCCTATATAATCCTAGCCAAAAAGATACCCTGGCTTTCACCACCCAAGAAAATTATTTTCCTGTGCCGCTGTCGAGCAGAGCCACAGAAATGATCCCCAGGGTGAATTTCCTATTTCCCATCCAATCAGCAAGATTTTTCTTGAAGGGTGCTAAGGAAGAGCTTTGTTTGATATAGATAGGTAGGTTGTTCCAGAGTATGGGAAGTCTCTGGGACAGAAATCTATCCCTCCAACCTGTTGGAGCTTTTCTCTTCAGTCTCTGCTGAAAATGGGCATTTGCAGCCCAGTCGGACAAACCCGGTCAACAAATAAAAAATAAATAAAATGTTCTGTTTATTGTGGTGAGAAGGTTTAGGTCCCTAGAGTGTGTAGCTTGGAGGGTTTGGAATTTCTTTAAGTGAAGCATGTCCAACAGCTCTAGGTTTGACATAGCTTTGTATGTCAGGCAGAGATCGCCTCTGAGTAGGCGATATGCGATGGAGTAAAGCTGTTTTGTTTTAGATGGTCTGCATAAAGCATCTGTTTGAGGCCAGTAATCCTCTTTCTGAGGTATTTCTGTGGCCTTTCCAGTTGTAGATGTCTTGTGAGATACATACCAAAAGGGGAGTTGTACTCTATAATGGGTCTAATGACTGACGAGTAGAGAGGAACAATGCCCTCTTTTTTCCTGGATGAGAAACCTTTTTTTAATCAGATGTGCCACGTAGAAGGATTTCCTGACTACTGTGGCAATGTGATTATCAAAGGAGAGACTACTGTCCACCTGTGTCCCAAGGTTTCTTATCACACTTTCGGTGTTAAGTAGACTACCGTCTATGTGGTAGTTCATGGGTATAGAGTTTTTACCAAAAGGGATGACAATCCACATTTTGGCATTGAGCTTGAGGCCATGGATTTGACACCAGGCATTTGTCTCAGTTAGGCCCTTTTGTAGGATGTCCACATTGTTAGGAGTTTCGATTATGGCTCCTAGTTTGCAGTCATCTGCGAATTTCATTAGCCAAAGACCTTCTGTGTTAGTCTGTACTTCAGAAAAGTAGATACCAAACAGGAGAGGACCCAGAACTGAACCCTGTGGTACTCCAATTGTCACTGGTCTGAAGTCAGATTTGGAGTCTGCTACTTTCATAGTGTGGGTTCTATCAGTGAGCCAATTGGCAACCCGTCTTGTGACATCACGATTTATACCTAGTTTAGTGAGTTTATCTATAATTCCAGAGTGGGGGATGGTGTCGAAAGCTTTGGCGAGATCCCATGTGCAAAACTGGGGAAAAGGGTTTGTGGAGGGATCAATACAGAAAGCACTGTTACATTCACGTTAAATTATTTAAGACCCCACATTTCTTCGTACTGCATCCATTCTAAAAATATACATGTATGCATAGGCCCCATAGCTCTCAACCAATCGGGGACAAATTTCAACAGAATCAGGGCTAAATCCCAAAAATAACTCGGGACACTTTTAAAATATTAGTGCTATTAACTTGAGATATTGACAGAATCAGTGCATATGAATTAATATACATTTTCTGAAGTAGAATAACTCTAAAATCTATCAATCTATCAATCTATAACTCTTAATCATTGTCATTATTCATTAAGTGTAATTCACATAAAACCACAAACCACACACCCACTTTCATGGAGGCTCTCAATAGAAATCTACCCAAACAGCAGAGACCTCCAAGGCAGAAATGCACTTGACCACCACAACACAGCATAAACCACAAGACACTTAGCTCACCTACACAGTGCGCCCCTCAACCTAAACCCCTAAGGCAAAACAGCTTTCCCAATACACTAATCATAGGGGACTCGATAGTGAGGCACACTGATGTCCCACTCACTAAGATGAATAAGGAGAAGGTAACAGTCAGCTGTCTATCAGGTGCCAGAACCCGACACATAATACATGCACTCAGGTCACTCCACAACAAGTACAAATATGACTATGTCATGGTCCATGTGGGTGTGAATGACCTGAGATGCACCTCCCTGGACTACATAAAAAGAGACATGGAGGAGCTCTTGGATTATGTGGCACAGGCAGGTATGACTCTAGCCCTGGGCAGCATCCTACCATCACCCAGAATGATACCGCAGTACAAGCAGAAAATTATTGACTTCAACAATTGGCTAAGTTTCTGGTGTCATTCTATGGTGATCCAGTATCTGTCTGCTTGGGATGACACGATTGACAGACCCCGATGCTTTGGCAGAGATGGCCTGCATCTTTCACCCTGGGTTTCCAGATACTGGCTAAGGCTCTTGCCACCTCTATAGTGCCTTTTTTAGGCAATGTTCCAAAGATCAAATTGCCACTGTAACAGCTATAAATAAATGCAGTCTGAGAGTCATGCTGCTCAATGCCAGAATTCAAAATCTCAAGATGCACTTGCTCAAAGCACTCCTCAAAATTGAGAACATTGACATTTGTACTGTAACAGAGACCTGGTTTAAACAGCAGAAAGCACCCATGTGCTACCAGGCTATAACTCATTCCACACCTTTCTGCCCCTGAACATGGACCGAAGCTCCAAAGGCGGTGGTGTCTCCATATTTATAAAGGATATGCACACCTCCAGACTAGTAGCCCAGCATAACGCATCTGAGATACTTCAGGTACAACTAACATTGGGTAAGATGACGATTCAGGTCGTAGCCTGCTATAGGTCCCCAACCATGTCCCAAGACTTTCACTTTACATTCCTAAGCACCCAGGAAACTAGTATAGTCCAACCCAACACTCTCGTACTAGGTCATCCGCTGGGAAAACTACTCATGCACCTATACACTGGCCCAATGCTTCCTGGAATTCATCAGTTCCAATGCCTTGGACCAGCTCATTCTTACCTCCCACTAGAGGAAGCAACATCCTTGACCTGGTTATTGCTAACATGGGCAACTGTTGCTCTACACCAATAGTCAATTCCTCCCAGGTTAGATCCAACCACAAACTAATCACCATGGAAATCCACATCTCACCCACAGACCCCACAAAGGTAACCACCATGAAAAACTTCTCCAAAGCTGACTTTAGGCTCCTAAAAACAGACGTGGCTAACTTCACGGCACCCATGTCAATTGAAAATAGATGCATGACTGCCTAATCATACACCAATGCACTGCACGAACACATACGTAAATGCATGGAACTAGCCATACCCAACAGAACCAAGACACTCTCCTCCAAAAAAAAAAAAAAAGGAAGCCAGTCTAGTAGTCCCTTGCCATTAATAAACTCTACAACAGAAGGAAGAAACTGTTGCAGAAAAAGGTGAAGTCCCAATACTGGAAAAACTCCCTTATTCACCTAAACAAAATGTTGAGATCCAACATCGAAACCTCTAAAGCCAGCTAAGAATGCAGAATTGCGGCAGACACTAAAAACAACCACAAAGCCTTCAATAGTTACATCAAGAATCTCCACATCAATACCCAGGTTTGCTCTGAGTTACTGCACAATGGTACCTCCTATACTGAGCCAACAGATATTGCCAACATACTAGCCAACAGATTCAGTGCCAACTTTACCCCTCTCTTCCCCCTATAGGACCAATCACAATACCAGGGGAATGCTAGGCACCCAGCATTACTGTGGCACAGGTTAAAGCCTCATTGTCCAAGGCCAAGAATACAGCTTCCATGGGACCTGACAATATCCTTAATATGTTCTACATGAACTACAAATTCAACTGGCACCACATCTGTGTGCCCTGTTCAATCACAGCCTCACATCAGGCTTTGTCCCAACTGAATGGTGCACTGCTACAGTCATCCCTGTCCATAAAGGGGGAGCGTCTACAGACCCTGGGAATTATCGCTCCATTAGCCTGACAAGTCTGATATGTAAGGCTATGGAGCACATCATCATGGATCTAATTAACAAGGATATAGGGAATCACCAAGCTCTAGATCCCACGTAATTTGATTTTATGAAAGGTAGATTACGCCTGCTCAACCTAGTTGACTTCTTTGAGTCAGTCACCAGAGCTGTGGATGAGGGCAAGTCAGTTCATTCAGCCTACCTCAATCTGGCCAAGGCCTTTGATACCATTCCCCACTCAGGAATTATTGATAAATTCACCAAACTAGGCATCAACCCCTATATATCACTAGGTGGATTGCAAATTGGCTCACAGATAGAAGCCACAGTGTGAATGTAGCGGATTCCAAATCAGACTGCCGACCAGTCATGAGTGGAGTCCCACTGGGATCAGTTTTGGGTCCTCTCCGGTTTGGCATCTACTATTCAGAAGTCTAGGCCAACACGGAGGGACTTTGGCTGTCCAAGTTCACAGATGACTGCAAGCTGGGAGCCATTATTAACTCCCCAAGTGATGTAGACATCGTACAGAAAGGCCTCTCTGAGACCAACGACTGGTGTCGAAACCATGGCCTTAAGTTTAATACCAAAAAATGTGTCGTTATCCCCTTTGGGAAAAACTCAGTTCTGACTAATTATCACATCAATGGGAGCCTATTGAACACTGAAGGCATTATAAGAGATCTGGGGACACAGGTTGACAGCAACCTCTCCTTCGACCACCACATTGCCACTCTGGTCAGAAAGTCCTTCTATGTGGCACATCTCATTACCAAGGGTTTTGCATCCAGGAAGAAAGAGATCATCATCTCTCTCCACTCTTCCCTCATTAGGCCAGTCATTGAGTATAATGCCCCATTTGGCATGTACCTCACTAGACACACACAACAGCTGGAAAGGCCACAAGAGCACCTCATGAAGAGGATCCTAGGCCTTAAACAAATGTTTTACAGAGACAGACTAAAAAAAACTCTAGCTATTGTCTGTCTCATATCGTCTACTAAGAGGCGATCTCTGCTTGACTTACAAAGCCATGTCTGACCCAGCTCTGTCAGAAATGCTACATTTAAGGAAATCCCAATCCCTCCACACCACATGCTCCAGAGACCTCAACCTCAACCTCATTACCACCATCAACAAAACATGCTGGAGGGACAGGTTCATAAACCAGAGACTGCCCATGTTCTGAAATATACTTCCCATACATGTCAAACAGAGTACCTCACTGGCCCTCTTCAAGAGAAATTTTGATGAGTGGATGGGAAATAGAAATTTCACCCCGGGGATCACTCCAGTGGCTCTGCTTGATAGAGGCACTGGGAACTAACATTGGGTGGCATGATGCCAGGGCACTTCTATGGGCTAGGCTTGTAAAGACTCCAGGGCCATTAGCCTAGTACACACCTATGAACCACCTTTACTCCAAAAGTCACTAGTTTTAGGAGGGATTAAGAGGGACAGAGCTAAATTTGAGTCAAAATCAGGGACAGTTGAGATGTATGAGGCCCTGGATGAGGGGAAGTCAGTACATACAACTTACCTTGGCTTGGCCAAGGCCTTTGATACATTCCCCCACTCGGGCAGCATCGAAAAGCTAACACAATGTGGCATAAATCCCTATCTCATCAGGTGGGTAGTCAACTGGCTCACCGACAGGACCCACAAGGTCATAATAAGCACCACCACCTCTGATGGCAGACCTGTCACTAATGGAGTTTCCCAGGGATCTGTCCTGGGACCCCAACTGTTTGATATCTACTTCTCAGAGGTCCAAGAAAAGACAAAAGACCTGTGGCTGACCAAGTTTGCAGATGACTGTTAGTTGGGTACTGTCATTGACTCAACACATGATCTAAACATACTGCAAGAGGATTTCACAGCAACTAATGACTGGTGCCAAAGGTATGGCCACAAGTTAAATGCAAAAAAAGTGTCATTATACCATTCGGCAAAAACATGGCCCCTACTGATTACCACATCAATGGCAACCCCCTAAGTACAGAATATGTGGTGAGAAACCTTGGTACTCAGGTTGACAGCAATCTCACATTCCACCATCATGTAGCAGCAGTGGTCAGAAAAGCCTTTTACTTGGCTCATCTCATAAGTAAAGGGATTGTGTCCAGAAAAAAAGTGGTTATTACCTTTCTATACTCCTCCCTCATTAGACCAATAATTGAGTATAATGCCCCATTTGGTATGTACCTCTCCAAACATCTGCACCAACTGGAAAGGCCACACAAATGCCTTTCAAAGAGAATCCATGGCCCCCACATCTGTTCTATGCGGACAGGCTCAAATCACTTTCACTCTGCTAGGTATCATACAGACTGTTCAGGGGTGATCTATGCCTTTCTTACAAGGCAGTCTCGGACCCTGCTCTTCTAGAGATGCTCCATATCTGCAAGTCTAACTCCTCGCAAAAAAGGGAGGGTATCTGTAGCTTCACACCACTGCCCCCCCCCCCAGAAGATGCAGACAGCTATGCTGAACAATACGCCAATGCAGTTTACATGCACCTGTACAACTGCATGGACTCAGCCATACCCAATAGAACTAAAACCTTCTCCTCAAGGAAACACAAACCTGTTTGGTGAACATCTTCTGTCAACAGGCTTTACAACAAAAGGAAGACATTGTTGTCCAAGGGTAAAAGTGAACAAATTTCAAATTGGAAAAACTCCCTCCTTAACCTCAACAAGCAAATTAGATCACTAGTGAAAACCTTCATGGCCAATTATAAATCGAAACTAGCCTCTGCAACAAAGGGAAAACCAAGTCTTCTTTAATTATGTCAGGAATCTCAATGGCAAAGCCCAGGTTTGTTCTGAATTAGTACTTAACAGTATCACTTACACTGATCCTGTTGACTTAGCCAACCTGCCAGCAGATAGTTTCAGTGCAAACTTTATCACCTATCCCCCCCAAAGGCCCTTTCGCCATCCCAGATACTTGTCCCACATCTTACATCTCCGCAGATCAAGTGTTACAGGCCCTATCCAAGGCAAAAAACACAGCTTCCATGGGACCTGATAGTATCCCAGGATGTATTCTGCATCACCTCCAGCAAGAACTGGCTTCGCTATTGAGCACCCTATTCGACCACAGCCTAAGTACTGGCTTCATTTCAGCAGAGTGGAGAACCACCATTGTCATCCTGTTGCACAACGGTGGTGCCACTACTGACCCTAGAAACTATTACCCTATTAGCTTGACAAGTCTGATCTGTAAAGGCATGGAGTGTATTATTATGGATCTCATAAACAAGGACATAGGCAATCTCCAAGCACTTCACCCCACTCAGTTCAGATTCGTCAGGGGTAGATCTTGCCTGTTGAACCTGGTTGACTTTTTTGAGACTGTCACCAAGGCCCTGGATGAGGGAAAGTCAGTACATACAGCTTACCTTGACTTGGCCAAGGCGTTCAATGCAATTCCCCACTCTGGCAGCACTGAAAAGCTAACACAATTTGGCATAAATCCCTATCTCATCAGGTGGGTGGTCAACTGGCTCACCGACAGGACCCTCAAAGTTAAAATAGGCACCTCCATCTCCGATAGCAGACCTGTCACTAATGGAGTTCCCCAGGGATCTGTCCTGGACACCTACTATTTGGCATCTATTTCTTGGAGGTACAGGTAAAGACAAAAGGCCAGTGGCTGACCAAGTTTGCAAATGATTGTAAGTTGGATACTGTCATTGACGCCACAAACGATGTTAACATACTGCAAGAGGGTCTCACAGCAACTAATGACTGGTGCCAAAGTCATGGCCTCAACTTAAATGCAAAAAAAGGTATCATCATACCATTCAGCAAAAACATGAACCCTACTGATTACCACATCAACAGCACCCCCCCTAAGCATACAACCTGTGGTAAGAGACTTGCGCACTCAGGTTGATAACAACCTCACATTCGACCATCATGCAGTGGCAGTGGTCAGAAAAGCCTTTTACTTGGTTCATCTCATAAGTAAAGGGATTGCATCCAGAAAAAAGGAGGTTATTGCCTCTCTATACTCCCTCATTAGACCAATAATTGAGTATAACATCCCATTTGGGATGTACCTCTCCAAACATCTGCACCAACTAGAAAGGCCACTGAAATACCTCACAAAGAGAATCCATGGCCTCCAAAACCTGTTCTATGCAGACAGGCTCAAATCATTATCACTGTACTTGGTATCGTACAGACTGCTTAGGGGTGATCTGTGTCTCGCCTACAAGGCAATCTCGGACCCTGCCCTACTAGAGATGCTTTATATCCAATACTCTAACTCCTCATGCACTACCCACTCAAAAAGCCTGAACCTAATATGTGACATTAACAAAACCTGCTGGAGAGACAGGTTTGTCTCCCAGAGTTTGCCCCGTTTCTGGAATAGACTTCCCATACACATCAAACAGAGCAACTCGCTGACCCTCTTCAAGCGCAACCTTGATGAGTAGATGGAAAACCACAAATTCATCTCAGGGGTTCCACTTCTGTCCCTCATTGACAGGGGCAACAGGTGCTGACTGAGGTTTCTTTTTGGAGATAAACTCTGGCTAGGCTTGTAAGGGCCCCAGGGCCATTAGCCTAGTAGCCTTCTACGCTCCTATGCTCTATAAGCCTCACAAGAGTATTTATCAGGTATATATCAGCTAGCATAGGTAAATGCCTACTGTGGCAAGCTGCCTCTATATGCAGTACTAAAGACCACACAGTTGGTGCCTAGCTAGCTGGATACCTTATTGGTTCCATGAAAGAAGTGGAAAGTGGAGTACGGAGATGTTGGAAAAGGGGAATGGAATCAGAGGAACACATGGTAAAAATAAATAAAGGGAAGCAGGGTAGCTTTTCCTGCAGGGTGATGAGTTCCATTTTTATTTATAGAGGGAGAAAGAAAGAAGGTAGGGATGAACAATAAAGAGAGAGAGAGAGAGAGGAATGTCGGTTGAGGGTGGTCAACTTCATTACATAACTACACATGTAACTAGACAGAAATATGGGTGGAAATGCAGACATTAGGAGGGGAAGACACAAGATACATAAAAACAAACAGAGAACCAGCAAATGCTTAACGGTAGACACAAAGGGAAAGTGCCATTAATGACGAATCACAGTAGGTACACGATGATGAACAGGCAATAACATAGAAGTCCACAAACCCCACTGCTCCATAAATCTGTTCTATCTGCTGTGGCAGCCAGAAGCATTGTCATCCCATTCTTGCTATGGTGAATGACACAAGGGGCATGCCAGTCAAGACAGTGCAAACCTATAACTACACTAACATGTAGAAGCAAGCAGAAACCGCTTTTGGTGCCTACTGACTAACACATATGCTATGTTTGAATATGTATGTGTAATAAGGTAGAAGCAGGGTATGTTACACTCAGCTATACAAATAAGGTGTACTACCATAGGTTTTTGTACTGTAGCAGAAGCATCTTCGCTACCATAACTATGCATTCTGCTGCAGAAGCATGAAATGCTCTGCACAAGCACATCGTCACAGTCATGAGTTCTTCTGCATAAACCATAAAAATGCTACAGCAATACAGATGCCAACAGCAGCACACAAATCATACAGTCAACAATAGCAATTTACCTGGTATAACCTAGCATTTATCAGAGAAAGCAATCATTATTATGAACAATGCTGTACAAAATATAAAACAAGTTTTAAAGTACAGTATGAAACTTATTGGAAATGGTAGACACTTATAGTACCATTTGAGGCATCACGTCTACCTCCCACCTTTTGGAATCTTCAGGATGGTGGTCGCAGGTTGCCATACTGGAGCTTGACAGTATAGGAGATGCTTGTTACCCTGTATGGCTGGTCACCAAGCTGTGCCATTTATCCCTCTTATAGGAATTACATGCATATGGTCCTACCAGACATTCCCTGAAGTGACTGGATAGGAGGTATAACATTATTTTACTCTGCTTGACACCAGGCTGGTGTTCTCCATGGGGCATCAGCATTGGCAACCATTGCCCCCATTGTGCAGAAAACCAGTATAATTGCCTATGATTCATGTTTTATAAGGGACTTTTCAATGATGTGTAGTGCACCTTAACATTACTACTTAGAGTGGGAAGCATACACACACACACACACACACACACACACACACACACACACACACACACACATACACACACACACACACACACACACAAAAAACACAAATGGGATACACACGTGAGTATGCACAGCAGGTCGATGGTGTGCAGCAGATTATCTTTCTGCCATATTTTGCTGATATGCCTTTGTGAAATGCAGCAGTTCATGGACATCAGTAAAATTCAGCTTCATTAGCTTATATGTTGTGCAAACAGTTATAAAGTTGCACTGTTTACTGCTTATCCACCATTTTAGAAGCCAGAACATTGTGCTATAAAACAGTAATCATAGTATTTGAGCAGCTGAACATCGGTTTGACAGCAAAGAAAAAGGATTTCTGTATCATAGAGCCTTAAGAGGCACATTGTGTTGTGCAGCACTGTACTGTCATACAGAGTTGAGTATGTTCCCAGAAGAAGACTATGTTAACAGTACTATCAAGTATTTTACCACTGTGTGTCTACACTATGCTTACCTGCACACCTGCACCTGCAGTTATAACTGTGTAGCTGATGTAATTGTCTTCCTACTATTGTATATATGAGCTGTCATCCCGAAACAATAAAACTGACTCCACCTCACTATGTACTTAGGCCTACAATGTATGTTACCTGTGCCATAAACATGGGAGTATCACCTAGCTGTGATCATGCCTATATTCACCCCTTACTCTACTCATCATGGTTACCACTGAGGTGTGCCATTCTCCATACCATATGTGTAGGCTGATAACAGTGGTAGGAAGACAAAAATGGATCATCATCCCCTTTGAGGAGGGTGATGTCCCCACAAATTATCACATTAATAACAAGGTTCTAAACACGCAATCAGTTGTGAGGGACTTGGGCACCCAGGATGATACCAAACTGACTTTTCACCACAATATTCATTCCGTTGTATGGAAAGCTTTCTACATGGCCCACCTCATTAGTAAGGGTATCTCATCCAAGGACAAGGAGATCATAACATCCCTGTATTCTTCCCTTATAAGACCCATTACTGAGTACAGTACCCCTTTCGGCATGTACCTCACAAAGCACATGCAGCAGCTGGAGAGACCACAGAGATTCCTCACCAGGAGAATCCAGGGCCTCAAACATCTACCCTTACACAAATAGGCTAAAAGCCCTGTCCCTCTACTCAGTCTCATACAGACTCCTCAGAAGTGAACTTTGTCTGGCATACAAAGCAATCACAGACCCCACCTAGATGGGACTGCTGCATATCTGCAAGTCAAGCTCCACTTGAGTAACCTGCACTTGTGACCTCAACCTGGTCTGTGACATCAATAGATTATAAGCAAGTGGTAAAGATGAAATGGGAGGTAACAAGGGAACAGCATAAAAAAGAAAAGACACTGAAGGCATTCATCTTGACAGATGCTGTTAGCAAAGGATTTTGAGGCATACAAAGGCACAACACAAGGTGGGTAGAAGCTGTTTTAGAAAGTACTACTAAAGTCACTTAAAAGAGGGTTAATGTGTTTGCAAACAGCCTGAATGAGGGGGTAGGTGGTATGGAAACATCACCAAAATTAGACTAGAAAAACTTTAAGACTAAAGTTAGCACGTCATTTTGTCAGATGTATGTCTACTTCACTGTCTGAGTCTTACTAAGAAGTTTGCACATTATTCTGTGACTTAAATTGAGATGGAAATAGTGCAGGATGTGGGTCATCAGCACTAATTAAGAACTAAGGACTCCTTGGAAGGAGGAGAGCATTTTACAAACAGCTGCATTTGTAGGTGATGAAAATAATTATTAAGAAGCAGATTTGGAGAATGCATTAGTAAAGGCACAACTAACAATGGCACAGGTGGTAGGTTGCTGCATCACAGCAAGAGGTTCTCCATTTTGGTTCTTGGCTGCCCTTCTAGTGTTTGTGTGGGTTTCCTCTGGATGCTCCAGTTTCTTTCCTATTCCAAAAGCATTCAGTAAGTTAGAGTGGGGACTCTTAAATTGCCTGTATGTGAGAGTAAATATATGATATGGTAGACAGTCTTGGCAACCTAATTCTGTTCCTACCTTTGTGAGTATAGCTGGAAAATTTGGAAAATAGGATGAATTTTGTGTGGAATCATTGAAATTAAAGGCAAAGATGAAATGTACTTTAATTTTTTTTTTTTTTTTTGCGCTGAGCTGTACACAAGTAAGAAATGCCTTTAAGAAAAATAGGTATAGAAAGAGATGTAGAAGGTGGCACTGCTTGTCAGACACGACATAACAGAGAATTGGTTATTTAAATAGAAGGCTGCAACAAGTATAGGTGTAGCAGGAAGGAAGATCTGGGGAAGGAGGAAGACTAATCTACATTAAAAAATAATTCAAGGTAATATCTCCTGTAGAAATGGATAAACCTGAAACAGCTTTATCTCCTGTCCATGAAGATGTAAATATAGAGGCCCAATGATAGTGTTATAACAGAGTACAAACCATCTAAGGCCAAAAAAGTAGTAAACTGAAAAAAGTTGCAGCTGCACTTTTTCGTGAACCTTGCTTCCCAAATGTATCTGGCAGGTTGATACTCTAAGGTTGTTTATGGGTTATATGTAGCCTTAGGCATGCATGGTCAAACATTTACAGGCTACTTTTATCTGTTAGAACCATAGGTGCTAGATCAAGGTATAGTTAATGTTTCCCAAGCCACTGGTCCAAGTTATGCTTGAATTGGGTTAGGGAAAGCTCTGCTTGACGTGGATGGGAAGCCTGTTTCAGAGAAGGGGTAGTCTCTGAGACACATATGTGTCCCTCTGGCTTATCCCATTTATGTTGCAGATGAGGTTTAGGTCTCTAGATATGGTAATTCTAATGATATTTGTTTTGTGCATATGCAAAAGTTCTATCAGAGTGTGGTCAGATAATGTTTTGTAGGCCAGGCATAGATCATCTCTCAACAGGCTGTAGGATACAGGGACAAGACTTTGATGTGGTCCACATAAGATAAGTTGTTTACACCCTGTATCCTTTTTCTGAGGAACATTTGTTGCATATGCCTGGTGATGTACATACCAAAGGGGGCATTAAACTTAATGACAGGTCTGATAAGGGCTGAGTACAGGGGAACAATGACATCATTGGACCTAAATGCCATACCCGTGTTTATAAGTTGGGCCACAAAGAATGATTTATTTATACCATGGACACATGATGGCCAATGGCCAGGTTCCTGTCTACATGCATTCCCAGATGCATGACTGCTGGGTCTACACTTATGGGTATATTGTCAGTTTGGTAGTTTCCAGGGATAGTTGTCTTTCTAAAGGATACTACTATGTATTTGTTGGCACTGAGTTTTAGATTGTGGCTCTGACACCAGTTATTTGTCTGTCTCAGCCCTTCTTGGATGATATTTTTGTCATTGGCGGATTCCATTTCTGCACTCAGATTGCAATCATCTGCAAACCTGGTCAGCCAGAAGCTTTGATATTAGCATGCCCATAGAGAAATAGATGCCAAAAAGGAGCAGCCCCAGCACTGAGATGTAAGGGACCCTGTCAGTGACTGGCCTCTTTCTGGAGGTAGACATCCCTTACCGTAACTTTTTGGGTCCTATCTCTAAATCATATGGCTATTAAATAGGTAGGTAACATGGGAGTTTTTTTTAACTAATTTTGTGAGTTTATCAACAATGTCAACAAAAGCAAAGAAAGTCTCAAGACAAGCAAAGGAACTAACCTTCTGGGCAATTAGAAACACATTCTTTAGATTTCAAACAATGACTCCCAGCTCAGAAGAGACCTGGATACCTTATTCTGCCACTAGAATGCAGACCAAACTCTTGTTAATGTAAAACACTGTAAGAGGTTA
>NC_056739.1:1405063654-1405121154 GCF_019279795.1 Protopterus annectens | reverse complement strand
CCAGTAGTTCAGAATAATTAACTATATCAGATGCACTAACATTTCCATCATGGGCAGTCATGTTGAAACAAATTCTGGAAGCAACTTTACCTAATGTCAAGGGACAATGGACTTTACTTACTGTAATGTATTATTAATTATTATTTGTATTTGAATGGAGGGTAAGTAAGCTTAGAGTGTGTTTTTAAACAGGGTAAACATTAATTCTCTCCCTTGTGAATACACTGTAACGGCTTGCATGCATTACATTAGTGCTATATACACACACACACACACACACACACACACACACACATACATACACAGTTTCATATAAAGAATATCTGATTCCTGTTTTTAGAATTAAGTAGTGCTGGCCAGACAGATATCAGTAATTTAATTTGTATTCCTGCTAGATGTTCCATTATCTTTTGTGCTATTATAGAGATTTTGTGCCTGAATTAAACCTTTATTAATGAGCCATTTCCCTCCTACTGTTCTGCATCTCCTTTTATAGATTTCAGATCCAGATTCTGGACATCCCAACAGGCCTGTCACTTATAGTTTCTTATTTACAAAATTAGAAATACTTCTAAAAATGTTTTAGGAATGTTACAAACAACAGTAACTTCAAAGGCATATTTATACTGTGGAAATGATCTTCACTTTACAGTTTTTAAAAGCAGGAGCATGTTAAGAAGCTGCATTCATTTGAACATGAACTGTCATATATTCATTTCTACTGAAAAATAATAAGGTAGGTGTGGTTCTTTGGGATCCTGATGTATTTAAAAGTCATTCCCTTTCACATACCTTTAAATTTAATACGAGAATATGAAGCCCACAAAGTAACTTTATTAGTGCAACTGCTGTTTAGAACATCAACACCCCTTTTCGAATTTTAGTACATGTATAAGGCTGTATATTTGTGTTATCTTATAATAAGATAAGTAAGCAGTGTTCAGTTAACCCAGCAAAGCTTTAAGAAACTTGTGGCAATTAATTAGCAGAGAAAAGGTGGAGTAGTAAATTCACCATAAACAAAGCATATCCAAATCAGATGTGCTTTAATGCCCATAATACTAACAAATAAAACAGAATTTTGGATGTTATATTAACTTTCTTAGTTGACCTCTGCATCCGATAAATACTACTGAATATAAAGAATATTTAATAAATAACAGTATAAAAATGCAGCTTGAGTGCTTAGCCAGCTGATAAGCTAAGCTTTCATGGTCAGCAGGGTAAGGCATCTGATCTTTTTGACAAAATTCATTTTCTCTGAAGTACATTTAGGGTAAACAAAGCATAATGCCTGTAGCTCAATGCACAGTTGAAAAAGAAGATTTTTCGCCCCCTCACTACTGGCTAACTCATACATCCCAAACATAAAATCAGTTGCAGTTTAGAATGTTGAAATAATTCAGTTGTTATAATTGAGCCATATTCTCCAAAATAAATGCAGTTTATTGGATGAAGTGCTTTAACTAAATGTTCAAATCTAATACAGACTATAAGTGGGTCACTGGTTGTAACCAGCTTATTATGCGTTAGACATGGATGCCAAGAAATGAATCATGTGATCCACGCACAGAATACATAATAAAAAATTATAATTGGAGGCCCATTCATAATTGTTTTAGGGCATGGAGGTTTATGCGCTCCATACGCTACCAGTTACAGAAAAAAAACGTTCAAGGCTGTAAAGCACTTTAGCATGCCCTGTCAGAAAGACAGTGAAAGACATTCTGTTGTGTTACAAGTCAAGTACACATTACCGACATGGATAACAGGCAGAAGCAAATCTGTTTTTATTCTCTCGCTGTTGTTTGCGGGCTAGTACTGGCAGATTTAACTGTGTAGCACGATACCTGATCGTAACTGATTTGTCTTTCTCTGGATATCAGAGCATAATGAAGTCAGTCCTTGCATGACTACTGTCTCTGAATATTGTTTGATTTCAGACCTGGTAATGAGATTCAGATAAATGTTTTTTTTTTTAAGAATAAAATGTGTAGCAACCAGAGACCGATAAAAAAATTAGGTTTGTGATGACATGGTATGTGTATTACTCTTATTGTTGCCTTACTCTTTGTTTTGGATGGGGTAGTAATAAAACTATTTCTGTTTTAATCTCTTTTGAACTATACTTCTGCACATATTCACAAACTGATGAGGAATAACATTCGTAAACAAATTGTGCCATGTTTAATTGAATGGTGTACTTCAGCAGACTTTAGAAAGCACATGTTTACCATGCTGCAAATCAGATAGTCTTAACCATATCACTTATACTTTAAGTGCAAAATAGTGATCTCTTCAGCAAACACAATACATAATTTGCTTATTATAAGCAGATCGGTTTAAAACAATACTAAGCTATAATTATAAGATGACTTCAGTGCAACTACATCATATTCAATCAGATTGCAACTACAGTTATATAATGTAGAAATACAGAACCAGAATCAGGCAGTCAGAATCTACTATCTAGATTTTGAGCAGAAATGTATAAACTACAAAACACAGGTGAAGTTCAGAGTTTGGGGAGAGTGGTCAGTGACTCAAATGGCGGTATAATTTTAAATATTATTCCAGCTTATATGGAAAGTTAATAGAACAATATGTGTTGCACCAGCATGCATTTTCTAAAAGGTAAGAAGCAAGAAATACCAATGTCTGGCATTACTGACTGACTATAATTCTCATCAACTTACCAGAAAATGAAAAAAAAATGATGAATATGACAAAAATACAAGACAAAATCAGTGATGTTCTGCTGAAAGGTCAAGGACAATTAAGAATTATGTAGTGTGTGGCATGCAGTAATTGCACTCCAATATTTGGAAAAAGACAAATCAGTTAAGTGCTACTAAAGCATGACAAGACCCCCTGTATAACTTACTAAGGTCAGGTCTTCTGCTAGACTCCCTGTCTAACTTACTAAGGTCAGGTCTTCTGCTAGACTCCCTGTCTAACTTACTAAGGTCAGGTCTTCTGCTAGACCCCGTCTAACTTACTAAGGTCAGGTCTTCTGCTAGACCCCCTGTCTAACTTACTAAGGTCAGGACTTCTGCTAGACCCCCTGTCTAACTTACTAAGGTCAGGTCTTCTGCTAGACCCCCTGTCTAACTTACTAAGGTCAGGTCTTCTGCTAGACTCCCTGTCTAACTTACTAAGGTCAGGTCTTCTGCTAGACCCTCTGTCTAACTTACTAAGGTCAGGTCTTCTGCTAGGCATTCAAACCTGCCAGTACTGAGCAGCAAACAACAGTGGCAGGAATAACAAAATGCTTCTGCCTACTGTCTGTACTGGTAATATGTCCCTGCCTAGCTCTCTGCTATAAATTTCAAAAGTAGCTAGAATAATGGTGCGCATGTTTGCCTACATTTTCTGAAAGATATGAAGTCTGAAAGTCAAATGTATTCCATTATTTAGTGACCTCAGTCCTTAGTGATTTGTCTGAAAACAAAATTGTATGAGGAACAGACCAAACATATGAGGCAAAAATCTGGACATTTGAGAGGCATGACAACAGTAGTGTAAACATACGGAACTGTGTTTTACCATCATATTGACAGTGCGGGACTGTGCTTTACCATCATACTGACAGTACTCACTAAGAACTTTACAGATCTGAAAGTCAGCGGTTCATGGCACAGGTAAAGCTCCATGCACTACAGAGAAATAAGATTGGTTCTTCATTCATAACCTTTAATTATGTGTTCTTGACATGGATGCCAAGATTCACCTGTTGAGCTTCTCTGTCAAGGAGAATTTCTTGGGAGCCATGTCTCGAGCACATAATAAGCAGGTTTTGATTGACGACCCAGTCATAATACTCTGCGACTAGCGCATCCCACTGCCATTATCTCTATAGCTGGTTGTCTGCCAGTAGCAGCATTATTAAAAAAAAAAGTTACCTTACACCACTGATGATGGAAAACATCTCTTCATGCCACAGATAGTCTATCCATTATATATTTTAAAATGTGGGCTGGATGGAATAGGAAACTAACAAACTAAATGGCTAGAGGTTTCCAGCTGCTTCCTCTTCTAACCTGTGTGCTACCTGCATTTGTTTATTTATTTATGTATTTATTTATTTAAAGTAAAGACAACAGAATATTCCTTTGGTTTAAGCAAATAAATAAATAAGCAGCAGAAAAGCATACCGTATAGAATGGTATTGTAAACTTTTGCCTTCGTCACCTATGAATAAGGCCAGCTGTAGTCTGAAGTGAACCTCATCCCATAGCCCATCCCTACAAGTAATATTCCCATAATGAAGTGAAAGCTCAGGCCCCTAGGAAGTCAGTGAGCAAATGTATGGTGCAGTGGATCATGTACTTCCCTACATGTCAGTGATAATTAGCAAGCAAAAACAGTGAGCTAATGGAGGCAGCTGTATGGCTGCTTTTAGCTAAAGTACTTGAGTATCACTTCACCACACAATTGCTTTAATCAGTCAGAATATCCACATCAAGGAATAATACCTTATAAGATGATCAAGTAAAAGTGACCAGTCAGATTACTGAATGCCTGTGCATTAGATGTATCCGCTGCACCTTACATTTGCTCAGATTTTCAACATACCATCTGTGGACCACCTCCACCCGACTTATGACATTGAAATACTACAACTCACATCCAACACTGGGTTTGTGAAAATGACTGAAAACAATATTTACAAATGAAACTAAACTGTACAATGGCACACAGAAGTTAGAATGTCCCTAAAATGATCCTAATAGTTCCAGGACAAAGCTAATGCAACCTACTTGGACCTCGCATAAGGTCACAGATCCCATCTTCCTTGCAGCCTTCAGATCTCATTGGCAAGAATTTATTTTACTCACCACTACCTCTGTCCTGACCTACAGTGGAAGAAGACTCTGCTGCCTGTTTTCTTCCAAATTAAAACAGAAATATGGCAGGAAATACCTCCATAAAAATGAGTACAGCAATAAGAGCTATTACTAGGTAATCTAAAAAAAAAAAAAAAAAAAAAAACACAGGTTCAGCTAGAAAGCACTTAAAAAGTACACAGTGGTACACAACAGTTGGAATAGTCCCTAAAATGATTATTTTGATAATTGCATGCCAAAATTCCATTTATTTATAATCCTGCATGATAGTCAGTTCCTTAAAATGGGCAAGGCACATTTTTTTCAAACATTACTTTTAAATATATGCTTCGGACTTAACATTTCCAGCTCAGATTTTCAACTTACCATCTATGGACCACCTCCACCTGACTTATGACATTGAAATACTACAACTCACATCCAACGCTGGGTTTGTGAAAATGACTTTGAAAAAAATATTTACAAATGAAACTAAACTGTACAATGGCACACAGAAGTTAGAATGCCCTAAAATGATCCTAAAAGTTCCATGTCAAAATTCTATAATGTTTAAAATTCACACCTCTGTAAAACAGGAAGTGCAGTCTGATCTTTCCTTGTAGAGGCCTGCCATGGACCTTGAGACAGAAAGTAATACAGTGGCACCTCCATTTACAAATAGTCTGCTTTGATGCAGGAAATCCTTTTTTGTTTTTAGCAAAAGCCACAATCAGTTGGCCTGACTTTCTAGTGTTCTTAGTTATATCCACCTAATGTCAAAGTCGCCTGCAAACATCGGGTGAGTGCATAGCTCTTTCCTCTTTGTTCTGTTGTGAAGAGAAAAAGACTGGCACCTGGAAACTATGGCTTAAAGCCATTTTGGTAATGATTTGGGGAAAAAAAAGGAAATGTAGGTGAAGAGTCACACTGTCTTTGTAAAATATATGGAAAGAGTCTTTTGCATTAAATCCTAGAATTCTCAGATTATCCTGGCTCATATGACTTCCACTAAGAAAGCTGTTTTCCAATACAAAAACATTAAGGTTATAGTTAACATGGGTTTAAATGGTGATATGGTTAGCATTTCTGAGAACCCAAGCTGGTACCAGGGATGCCTGGGCAGGGGGTCTGAGGTGAAAGGAGCCCTGCAGAAAGTGATAGGTTGCCTTGATGATGAGGAAACAGTTGAGAAGTGTACCTTTTCTGAGGTGTATGCTAAGCCAGTAAAATGCTGTGACAGGTACAAGAATCCAGCTTAAGGAACCGGTTCCTTCTCTGACATTGAGGTTAGATCGGTTCAGTTTTGCTAGGTATTGTTTCTTTGTACTTGGCCTTCTAGCCTCCCTCCCGATTTTTGGCTTGACCTTTTATATTTTAAATATTTTTCTGCACCCTTGCATCATCCTGTTGCCATCCTATCCAGTACCCACATTCTTGCTAGGAGTACCAGCTTCTCTACCCCCCAACACTTACTGTGGTATAACTGGGTCCAATCACAGAACCTAAGGACAGACTGAAGGTCTTGTCTGTCATCAACAGCTTTGTTTTTTTTTTTTTTTACGCTTATGCATATGTCGTTATTCTACCTATCCATTGTGGTTTTTGTGGGGGCTCACTTATCCCTCCCCTTTTGTTCAGTCAGTCAAAGTCACCTGTGCCAATAATATCTGGGTTGACTGGCCAGTAGTCAGGGCTATATCCCTGTATGCAACTGTAGTGGCATTATTAGCGTGTCCTTAGAGTAAAGTTGTCCAGAGAGGGGAGTAAGTTCATATTCTCCAAGCTATTCCACTCAGGGTGGACAAGTTGGGGTGCATAAGTGATATTTCTACACTGTTTCAGAAAGATGGACTGCTATGAAGGTTTTTCCCTTGCTAGCTGTAAAAGGTCAGGGAATAATTGGTATTTGAGTCAGAAAGTAATAATTAATTTCATTTCAGGCCACTCCTCCTTGACATATCTGTCAACTGTCCAGATTCTCACAAAATGTCCAGATATTTGCCCCATATGTTTTGGTATGTTCCTCATAAAAATATCAATTTTCTGGAAAATCACTGACAAATCATTGAGGATTGTAGTTAGAAAATAATGATAGACATATGAGTTTCAGGCTTCATACCCTTCAGAAAATCCATGCAAATTTAAATTCTGTTATTCTATCAACTTTCTAAGTTTGTAAGAGCAATAGTTAAATGTTGTCCCTATTTTTGGGGCCTTTGTCCCTCTAGTTATTTATAGCTTTGTCCAGGTGGTTGAGAGGTATGCTCCTTGAAATTTTGAATGACCTTGAGGAGGAAGAGAATTTAAGAAAAAGCATACGGTGACAGATCCTTCCATTTTCAGGAAGAAGTCATCATCCATTGCCTAGGTTTTCCTGTGAGGTACTGTAGAGCAGAATTGTTCTTGTTGATTGTAGTGTGGAGAAACAAAGAGGTTAATCTTTTGGACACTGCACCTGTCAGTAAGGTCTAGAAATGGTTCTCTGCCCAGCATCTACTCTTGTGGCACCACAGACAACCCTCTCATCTGGTCTGCCATGCAGTTCTCCTACATTGTTATATATGAGGCTATCAGGAGAAACTTGTACTGCCTTCCCTGATCTCCGGCCTGCATGGCTATCCTGCATAGGTAGTAAAAATGAGTTCCCCTTGTCCATCTTCTATATCACTTTAATGTTGTCTTAAATCACCTTCAGTGCCACTGACACTCAGATTGTTTTGAGCACTCTAAAAACATAAGTGACATCTAATATTCAGTCATCTTTATGTATATTTTTTCTTTCCTGATTGTTACATATGCTTGGCACATTGAAGTTCCTGTTTTGAGCTCCCAGGCCTTTTCTGATGCATCTGCAGTTAGGGTCTCGTTAAGAGGTGGTTATTTGAATGACCCCCCTTCACTTCTTTTGATCATTGAACCTGCCACAGCACCCAACTGCCCTGAGCACATAGTGTTGGGGCCATATTCAGCTAACCCAGATGCCTAATGCAGTATCACTTTTAAAAGCCTGTATTCATTTAAGGTCAAACCCGAGCGCTGTAGTACTCAGTTTGTGGTCAAAGTGTATCAGCTGCTCGCCACATCATAGCAAACAGTTTGCTACAGTTTAAAAGTTAGAAAACAATCTTTTTTTTTTAGCTAAAATCCAAACATTGTAGCACTCTGTGAAGACAGAGTATAAACTGTAGCAACTGTTTGCTACATTTGTAGCAAGCAATTTGCTACAATTTGTAAGAAGATTTTTTTTTTGACTAAAACTTGAGTGCCATAGTGCTCTGTTTAGGTAGGGTATAAACTGTAACAACTGTTTGCTACATTTGTAACAAGTAGTTTGCTACAGTTTATGAAGTTTATGAGAATTCTTATTTATCCATTTTTTAATAAAAGGGAGGTGGATCGGGAGTAAGGCACAGAAATGGGACCTGAATGGCTGGGCAGGAGGGAGGGAGGTATGTTGTGCATCCTGCCACCTACTTGGTGTGGCTATAGAAGGAATGTCCATTCTTTTTTTTTTTGGGGGGGGGGCTTTGATTTGTAATTTTTTTTTCATCTTCACTTGAAGACCTGGAGGGGTGGGGTACTAGTTCATGGTACCAGCACAGGCCAGTGGCTGAGCTAGCTATTCTGCGGCATCCCCATATTTTAGAGCATACTTCCCCAGATGCAATATCTTTTGAGCTTGGCTAAGGGGGGAACCTTTTGAGTTTCACACACCATTCCCCAGAACTATTTATAAGTTGGTTGAGGGCATATTCCTATTATTTCAAAATGTGGGCTTGGAAATTCAAAGCCCTAAATACCATGTTTACAGAAGCATACATTTTCAGACCTGCCTGTTATTAAGTGCAGTATTGTGCCCTGAAGTCAGCTTAATTCCTCTATCATATTCCAGGGCACTGGATCCTGATCTGAAATGGAGCTCTTAAATATGAGCACTGTTACCTTCTAGAAATGATCAGACCATTTTGAGAAGATGGTTGTGAATCTCTCTCCAGGGAAATAACCTCTGGACCATAAGAATAACTGTTGGTCAATGTAGGCTGATTCTCAGAAGATCAGTAGCTCTTTTCTGAGACCTTGTGAGTTTGCCATTGAAAATTATGTCTCTTTAGGAGATGTTATCTCCAAATTAGATTTCCTTTAGCAGGTAAGTCAGAGGCCAACTTATCCTCATTATCTGTGTTATAGCATGGGGGAAGGACATATGTGACTCATAATTCAGGTCATCATCTACTTCCTCTGAATCTTAGGAGTCTGAGCCTCCCTTAAGACCCTGTTCCGTTTTTCTTTTGGAAGATAGACTTGCAGACACTTTGGGCTACATTTGGCTTGGGCGTTAATCTTTATAAATTAAAAAAGGAAGACAGAGCAGACTGGGGGGCTGTTAAACCATTGTGTCAGTTCTCACTTGTCAAGACCTCAATAGTCTAGTTTATCTGATGTTGGGCAGCCACAGGGAAGCATGGTTTGGAGAAAAGGGGGAGAGAGAGAGTGTGTGTCCATGTGTGCATTTGTGTGTGTGCATATGTGTATGTGTGCAGTAGTGGGAGACACAAATATGAAATAATGCAGCCAAATGGGGGTGGGTGTATACATACAATACAAGCTTGACTAGAAATGGATATGTACCTAAAAAAGCAAATAGGGATGGGGAGGTTTGGAGCCCATGAAGTATATGGCATTTGACACATGTGGTGACACATGGTGGGGGTTAAGGTCAGATGATGGCTGCAGGGGGGAGGCGGCCCATCACAGAGGTCAGACTACATGAAGCCATCACCAGATGGTGATCTGGGAAAGTCAGTGTTGTGAGATTGCTGTCCATTGACATTGGCCCTCTAACTGAGTGAATCTATGATCCACTCCTGTTCAGTTTCCACTAAAGCTGCTGCTCTTTTACTGCTTTAACACTTGCACAATATTATGACATGTCACCTCCATCACAGCATCCTGCACTAGCACGGATGGGGGCCTCATGATTGGTAGCCCATACTGGTAACTGATCTGGTTGCTCCTCTTCCTGAAATGTCACAGAATATAATCCTATACAACATACTATACTTATATCCAACAGCAAGTCTTATTCATCCTGGTGAGTGTCTGGTCTGTGCTGCCTCCTTCTGCAATCTACCATGTTCATTCTGATGCTGCACACAGGCTGTAATGTAAAGGTACACAGCAGTACAATGTTACATGTGTATGATGAATAACTCTGGACAAGGTATGACTGGCACTGTTCCTAAGTATCAGGTATCAGTACTCATGACAGCCATTCCTGTGCAGAAAGTGTAACCAGTTTCCTGAAGCACTGATATCAATACACTAAACATTCTCTGACAATGTGGTTGTTCTGCTCAAGCTGATATACCCTACAGATATTCATTATTGAAAGATGGCTACATCTGTCAGTCTGTGTCAGATTAAACAACCTAAGTGTGTTTGTGTTCTATATAGCGTCACTTGACTTTTATTTTCTGCAAAAAATGTTTATCATTTCCTAAGCATTCACAGACTATAAACCTAACATGCTGGTATAACACCTGTACAAATATGTTCTCTTCTTTCTGTAGCTACAGAGAATACAGCTGCTTGATTGTCAGTATGCAGATAGAAGGTTGAAATGCATTAATATAAATACTCACATTTGAAGGTGCTCATGTTAAATGTTTTCCTCCCATAGTTGGATGTGATTAAGCTTGTGGTGCTTTAAGTCATTATGCTTGTGCTGGCATTGCATTGTCGTTCAGGGGCTGCCAGTAGCCCTGGTTAATACCTAAGCTAGATCACTCCAGACCTCTTAATTTTTTCTGACCAGGTCATTAAAATGGCCAAGCAGCCTGTCTTCACAGTTCCAGTGTTTGTGGTACAGGAGGATCTTATTCTCCTTAGGACACCATGCCTCTCCATTCGAGCCCTTCCTGATGTCATGCTTTGCATAGCAGAGGATGCCTTTGATCCATAGACCTCTGAGTTATGGGTCCAGCATACTTCTGCTTTGTCACTCTCCTGTTGCTGCTGTCACTGTGTATGAGTATAAGCACAGCAATATGGTAGACCAAAACATGTGTCAGTGAATGTGTTTGTGACTTGTGAGTAGTGACTGCACAAGTCTGCATTGTTACGTACTTCTGGGCTGCTCATCAAAACTCTGACATGTACTTCATGAATTAAGTACATGGAAATACCATGATGCCAGACACTATAACTAAGCAGTCCAGATGCATTCATGCAAAAGTAGCTAAATGACTGCATAATAAGCCAACAAATAAATAAATAAACATGTATAGCTTCTGAGTGGGTTGATATTTTCATTACAGTTTAGAAGAATGAACTAATATAGTTGGAAATATAGTACTGTAAGACATTTCTCGGGATAAATGTTGGAAAGGAGAATATTTCATTTTTCATCTCTGGTCACATGTCATATGGTTGATGTAATATATCATATCCATCTGACATATCATTAAGCACATATACTTCAGCAAAAACTGTTAGGGCAAGTAGTTTAATGCACACCTTACCAGTAGTCACAGAAATTCTAAGAGACAGCTTATATGGGGTATATAGACGAAGGTGTATTTTACAAGATATCCAAAGCAGCTCCATGTAGGCTGATAACCTGGGTCATATATGCATTCTGCTCCTTAACTGTCCCCATGGTATCTACATACCTGCATAATATATAACTGAGACATAAGATATGTACTATGTATGAATGTATTATACACACATAACACATGGTTATTTACCTGGGGTTTTGTCTCAACTGGTGAGCATTTTCACTTAGGCAGACATACCTGCCTGTGCAGGGCAAATGCATCGTTCTCATTGGTTCCTATGTCAGAACACAGTAGTTAGTAAAATGCCAGGTTTGCTAAGGTGCACATACTGTGCATTTGTCCTTGTGTGGTGCAGGTACATTCATAATATCTATATACATTCCCTTCACAGTCACATTTCTATATTTTCATTATTTATACAGGCAGAAAAATGTCCAAAGAAGGATGTCAGAGGCTGGAGAATTTCCATTCTGCTGAAACTGATGTCCTTCTGCAAGATCTCAAAGGGGTGAGGAACCTTGTCTGGCAGACTGTGCTGCAGGACATTATTGTTGTGTGAGGAAGCACAAATGAACCTGCAATGGCGTTGATGATCAGAAAGCAGATGAAATGCAAGGAAATGGAGTAGTAGAGGTGGTTGCCTCAAATATCAACTTACTTCTCAGACATGAAGCCGTATCTGGTGTCCCTGTACATAGGGAATGCACCCAGCTTGATCCCCAGAAGGTGTCAGGATATTAATGCTTTGTTGGCCCAACCTCTCTGTATTTCTTTAGGTGGTGTGGCAGGTTAGTATTACCTCCTGTAGCTTTGGTGTACTCTTTTTAGACATACTGAATATAGGGTTGTCCAACTGACACAATGCACATAATTATTTTCATAGGCAGTTCAGGGTTGCAACAACATGCAGTAGAAACTAAAGGTCAGTATGCGTAAACCCTCTTTGATGTATGACTGCCTTTGCCCTGCTTTCCAGAAGGACACTGCTAAAATCAGTATTTCTCATATTTCAAAAGCAGGCCACACACACTGCTAGAATCACAGGTGTAGCAGTGATTATGCCAGCAGAGATGCTGGTGCTGCTAATGATGATCATGACATACAGTCTGGTGATGCACTGCTACTATGCACTTGGGTGGTGATGCCACCTCCACATGGGTTAGACATAGGAATGGCACTGTAGAAGAAACTGGCACAGAATAGGGAGATCATGTAGCAACCCCAAAGACATCGGATCCCTGTTAATGAGACCAATGCTGGATTCCCGTCTGTTGGAGGAAGCAGCTTCACAGGTGTGGACATGAGTATGAAGTAGTCCAGACACACAGTGGTACACAAAGGCATCACATCTCACAATGTGGGCCCGGATCTGCAGGCAGCATTGGAGAGTCAACCAGTAGATATGCAGGAACATCATCTATGCATAGCCTGCTACTTGGATTTCCATGTTAGTGCCTGCAAATTTAAGAGGATGCCACTGAGCCCATCATGAGCTTTATGCAAACATGGAGTAAAGGTACCAAGAGATGTTAGCTCAAGTGAGTTATCTGATAGCACTGTCTGCTACAGTGAGTTGCTGTTTGCAGATGATTGCCAGTGCTGGAAAGGATGGCATGTATGTGAAGAGTCACCTTATCCACCACCTAGTATATATACACTTTGAACACATGCACTACAGTGATGCATTCCAAAGTATAAAAGTGAGTTCAGGTATTGGGAACTTGTGGGGAAACAGATACCTCCATTACTGTATTTTACCTTAAAGGCCTATAACTTTTACGGCCTGAGTACCAGCAAAATTTCACCTCAGACTTGACCTTTAGGATTTACCTCATAGGATTATTGTATTTTTTTTGCTGTACCAGGTTAGTGTTTGGTTTAGGTTGGAATTATAAAATGCCGTTTTTCTGCTCGCGCTATTAAGAGGTTGGAGACGTGTGACAAATAATGTTTTCTTGTTGATGCAACACAGTCCCGGACGATGGGTTCTTTAGAAAACTCAGAAGAGCCAGAGTTAAACCAGGACAGTTATGGAGTCTCAGGCAGAAACTTTTACTAGGGCAGGAATAAAAAGCTAGGGTTGGTTGCCAGCTCAGTTTGCTTCTCGGGTAACTGTTAGGCCAAGGCAGGATAAGGTAGGCCAGGGGATGTCGCTTCTCAGACGGCTTTAAACTTCTCTGGGGCTCATGTGAACTCTCTTCTCCTTCAGTGTTCTGAGGAGTCTCTCCAGGACTGTTGCCTGGAGTTTAGTGTACCTTCAGTAGAGTTTCCAGGCTTTGACAGCTTATGATTAGAGGTTCTATGCTCTCTGGGGCTGAAGAGATTTCTCCTTCTGTTGCGTTCTTTGATAGTAGAGGAAAGAGGTTGGGGCTTTTCAAGTCTTTCTCCGGGAGACTTGCAGAATGTTCCTGAGAGTTCTCTGCAGTGTTCAGATGATTCCACTCCTACATTTTCGGAGGTTCTCCTAGAATCATTTTCATAGAAGTGGCTGAGTGGAAGATGCACTTTAAATTTTGAGGCTCTTCAGAGGTTTTCTCTGGAAAAGAATTAGGGAATTCTTGTTTTTACCACAGCATAGATCAGGGCTAGGATGACTCAGGATTCAGAGTGCCTCCAGGAATTTTCTTTTTAGAGACCTGTTCCCTGACTCTTTGGAGCCCTTAGGGATTAGACCTCCTTAGGTATTATATTTTGCCTTGGCTCTGACTCTTCCTGTTTAGGAGAAGGGAATTGCCTGATTGGCCTAAGGCTCAAGGGGCCTTGAGGTAGGTGGACCCAGCCTTAGCTCATCCTGTTCCAACCTGATAAAGGGCAAGGGGCCTTTGGTGTTAAGGCTTCCCTGAGTTAAAATCCTGTCGCTCTTCTGTTGAGGAAAGCGTAAAATTAGTGATTTCAGGAACTAAAATATCAGAGGGATCTCCAGTTGAGGTAGAATCTGTCAGTGTCATGGCCTAAAGGTGTTAAGGGAGTGTAATAAATGCTGGATTGGGAAAAATGTGTCATTAACAAGTTAAGTAAGGAGAATTTGCGAAATTGTTTTTGGTTTATTTCAGGCCGAGAATGGGTAATTGTGTACTAGTTCATGGGTGGATGGCTTTATGCCTGGTTGTCACAATGCTATTTGCCTGGTTTAGTTGAGACAAGGAAGTAAAAGAGTTGCTGGATTTGGCTGATGTTGGCTGTTTTGGTTAAGTGGAAGCTTTTTTAAAGTTGGATTTTTGATGCTATAAGTCTATGCAAGGCTGGCTTTATTTTTTCTCAGGTGCATGTTAAAAGCTTAGTAGAGGATGCCTGTTAAATGATGGACATATTTAAAGTTTGATGGGGTCCTTAGCCTTAGGTTGTGTTGGACATCTCTAAGGGGTGACAGTTTTTAAAGGGGAGGCAGGAGTTCACAGGGGGTCTAGTAGGGTAGGGCTGCTGGTCACAGGACATATAAAGCAGACCCAATGACCTGTACAGGTAGGTGCCAGTAGATAACAGTCTGTCAGCTCTCTTGAAGAGGATGCAGGTCTTTCTCTCTCCAGTAGATTTGCTCCTTTAGGACAAGTGGGTCTTTTCAAGACCTCTTGCGGGGATTAATTTTATTTAAGTACAATGCACACTTTTTCATCCACCACAGGCGTTTACAGATTTTTATTCCAATAGGCTCCCAAATGGCTTTCTCAAAGTTACTCCTCCTTCTCCAAAAAAAAGAAACAGTATTTATAATTACTCTAGGATTTTGGGTGTTGCGGGGGCCATTCAGCCAGTCCCTGTATCAGAAAGGGACCAAGATTTTATTCTTTCCTAGTACTAGTACCAAAGAGGGGCCAGTTCAAGATGTTAAAATTACAGCAGCTCCGCCCTCTTTTGGGCCCAATCAAGGGATGGTAGCGTTGATCAGCATAACAGCTTTTACCTCTGCTGGACACAAAAAATCACTGGATGGTAATCAAGGTTTTGGAAGGGAAGCTCTCATTATCACCTCTCAGCATTTATCACAAGCATCTACTCTGCAGAGTATGGACAAGGTTTCTCATCAGTGATCTGGCTGTTGCAGGCTTCTGGGAACTTCTCTCTGCCTCTGAGCTCCAAAGGTTCTGATCTCCAGTCAGAAAAGGATCAGGCTTCTCAGCATCTGGATCTTACTTATAGCAATTGCTTCCTCTGGCTGCAGGGAGGCAAGATATTCCAGAAATTCTTTATCCTATCCTATGAAGTTGCCTCTCCCTGGCTGTGCTTTCTGAAGACATGACCAGATACAAAGGCAGATAGCCTTTTCTTGGACAATGTGTGAGTCTATCTGAATACTTCCCAGTTGCATTTCAACCCAAAGACTGCATCTAAGGACGATCCTTCAAGCACTACAGTTCCATCTGGTCTCTTTTCTGGTCGGACAAACAAAAGAAAGGCATATGAGATGGCATCTCATATTTCTGGTGCTTCCCAATGCAAGCAGCGCCAGGATTTGCTAACTGTTATTCAAATAATACATTGGTTTCAAAAAAATGCCAAACAGCACTATCAGGGAATCAAATAATAATTCAAAAAAGCTCACACACCGGCAGAAGCGAGGAATGTGTCACTGACAGATAAACTACACATTGCCAAGAAATCATTCTCATGGAAAGTGGAGTCAAGACAAGCAGCCTGACAGAGGACAGCATCTAAGGGGGAACATGAAGGAGAAAAAAGCAGTCAGCCTGCCTAATGGCTTTCAATACACATCAACATCTTGGAGGTGTTGATTGCAGGCGAGGCAGATTTTGTCATGTGTTACATTTCAGAACATGAAGGAGATGTTCTTATCACTCATACAATGAAACACAACAACAGCAGGAACTTCTTCTATCTAAGGACTAACACAGGCAGCACAACTTCCATGTGGCTTCAAGAACTACAAGCAAGACAAAACTTCTAACTCTGCGCATAATTCCCACAGTGGAAAACTGAACTGTTTGTATTTCAAGAAAACAACAGCATCACACATTGGGAACAGCAGAATAGATCTGTTCATATGAATTTCAAAACCACCAGCTGCCACAGTATTGGATCCAGGGATTTCACTGTTATTGACACAGAACTCCAACCTCTGTCACACAGTATTCAAAATCTTTCTGCACACAACTTGGCTCCTCTGCCTCTAACTCTGTCTTTTCTAATAAAAAATGTCTTAGACCTCCATGCCCTGATCTTGCATCTTCGAATTGGGTACTATTAAAGGTCAGACAAGACAAGCCAAGGATGATTTTGATAGCTCCAGATTGGACAAGCCAAGGATTGGTACCACTACTAGGGTGGAGTCTTTCACCCTCTGGTACTTCTACCTCTACCTCTCTTATCTCTAAAGAGGATGGCATAGGATGATTTGTCAAGCAGCATCTCTTCATCTAACAGCCTGGCTCCACTAATGTTCTCTGTGGAAAACAGCCAGGCTGACCTCAAGAGTTTTAAATGTGATTATGGAAGCTAGAGATGCTAATTTTGGGAACATTGAAAGTGTTTGAAGAGATTTCTGATTTTATATTTGGGTGTGGAAATTCAAGAGATTTTTGAGTTATTTGGACATTCTTTTGTGAGTCTTCTCATTAAGATTCATGAGGCAGCAATTTCAGCTCACTGAGTTATTGGACAAAGGTTTGTCCTTCTCTTCCATTCAGATTCGCGCTGCAGCAATTTCCCAATATAATTTGTTCAAGCTTCATCTTCTTCTGGCAGCAAGCCTCAATTTGTGTTGGAAAAACTTGCTCCTGCTCCTTTTCCTACTGTGTGTACCAAAACTCTGAAATACTTGTCCTGGAAGACTGCTACTGCTGCAAGCTAATACTTCTGCTTGAGGGTGGATATCTGTCATCTGTGCCCTGTTGGTGCCGCCATTTCTTTTGATTTTGTGTGGGTTGGGTAGGCCTGGTAGCAATTTTTTTTTTTTTGCCTAAAGGTGGTATGGTAATATTATTTCACTTTCCTGCTCCTGGTGGCCCTACTTTGGTTTGCAGTAAACCAAAATGTTGCCTACTTTTTTGCAGACCTTTAAAAACCCCCAAAATAATTTTGCACACTTTAGATGTACACAGGCATTCACAGGCAATTCCTGCGTTGTGACTAAGGATTTCAGGCAGTCACAGCAGTTGTTGTTTGTTTGCTTTTTGTGTTTATTTCAAAAGTGGTGGAAAAAACAAACTATTTCTAGGTGGATTGGCTTTGGGCATTGCATTTGTTATTCCCATCATGGCAAGGCCATTAGGGCTTGTTTGGCTTCATTCCTCTTTCTACTGGGGTGGCCAACAACAGCATTCTAAGGGGTGGCAACTAGATATTTTGGAAGCAGCTACTTGAGGGTTCAGTATCACCTTCTACAAGCATCCATTATCACCTCTAACTTCAAGTCTAGGGCTGTTTTGCCACAGCTGTTTTGTCAGGCATGTTGTCAGCTCCTGCTTCTTTATGATTTGCCAGCCTCCCCTACCCTCTGCTTGGGATTCTACCCAATAGTAACAACAGGCAATGGGGAGCGAGTAAAGTAGTACGTTTTTGTACCTAATCATAAATGTAGATGTTCGAGGATCCCCATTGCTGCAGTCCCTTACCCTCCCTCCCCTGTGTTTAGGGGTGTTGTGTAGGTGAGGTTACATGCTTATATTTATATTTATATATTATATATTATGTATATGTGCAGGATGTTTTTATTTTATTTTTTTTCTGTCTTTTTAGGGTCTTCTGACATTCTGGGGCAAGAAAGACTGAATTGGGTGCGCGCGCGGTAGTACATTGGCGTATTGGCGTCAGTGGCTCGCGCTGACCCCTCGCCAGCCTTATACTACTCTGGTATGGCGACTGGGACGCGGACTACCCCCCCCCAATAGTAAGGACTGCAGCAATGGGGATCCTCGAACATCTACATTTATGGTAGGTACAAAACTGTACTTTTGCAGGAACAAACATGATGCCAAGAGCACAAGATGTTAGACACACTGTCACGCCCTCACCATGGATGTCAGTAAGGACCGGCATCCAAGTCAAGGTCCCATGGTGGCATTCTATGTCTTCCACACAAGGGCACTAGTCCTGTCTCCTCTAGCCAAACCGCTTGGTGTGTATCCACAGAAAGGACATTCGGTATCGCCTCATTCCTGTCACTAGGGTCACCAGCCCAGTGAATTGGGAAGTGTTGACAGTAAACTCTCAAATTGTGCACAAATTTCTGTAGCAGAATTTCTCAACTCTTAAAGTACCATTCTGTCACAAAGTGCTGAGTACAGGCATCACAAACAAGTGGTAGGTATGCTCAGGACTCTGTCAATCAGAATTTATTTAGATGGGGAAAGTGAGTCATAATGTAAATGAGAGAACGTGTTCACATGAAAATATCAATTCATTTTATGATAACCAAAAAAGTCAGATCATGACACAGTGGCTGGTATGCCAGTGCCAGCAAGATGGAATAATTTGGTATTAATAAAAAAAAGAAGCAAAAACTTTTATAGACAGGCTCTTCTTCTGCCTCATCTCCATGCACCTCCTGTATTCCTGAAATTCCAGAATGTCATTCCATTTCCAAGACTACTGCACGTTCAGAAAAAAATAAAGTTACCAACCCCAAAAATGTTGTTCAACAAAATGCCATTTCTAGCACTAGACACTGTTTACAGTCATGTAGACATTGCACATTAGCCTAAAACAGCCAACAGATGTCAGTGCTGAACTTACTGATATTAAAGGCTGATACCTCATTCACATTAAGGTAAACAAATATTTCACAGCTACGCACTAATCAATTTCAAAACTCTTTTTAAAAAGACAACTATAAACGTTAAAACATATTCCATAGTACGCTCATCATTTAATCAATATTCATTTCTTCTGCTATTATCATAAATATCCTCACAGTAATACATATAAGTAACCTTCCACATGCGACAAGGGTAAGGCAGGAAGAGGCAGACTGAAACTTTGGGTTTAAAAAATGCACAAAGACCAAGGAGTACTGAAGCAGGAACCACATAGGTAATAAAGATACCAGCAGAAGGCTTGTACACAGACTGATGGACACAAATATACAAGCAGGGAATGATAGCTTCGGATGTAAAATATGTAGTCATGAAAGAGTGGACGGACTGCAGATTAATCAATTGGCTACAGAATTGCAATGAACTAGAGGTGAAGTAATTGCAAAAGGATCCATTTGATCAGTTTGTTACTGAAGTGATACATTGATTTATTTATTCTTTGAATTTTGGCATAATATAGTTTAGGGTTATGTGGGAGTCGAGGCATGCCCTCACAGTCATTTGGCTTTAGGCAGAGGAAAGTAGTCATACATAGGACGCTGACACTTGGCAGGATGCACTCACAGTTTGGAAGAATGGCATCCAGAATGCCATTCACCTATCACTTAAGTTTGTGATGTGGGAGGAATTCAGTGCGCCAAGTGAAAATCCATGTGGATACAAGAAGGATGTGCCTGACTCCATACAGAAGGTACCCCAAGTGGGAACCAAAGTGAAGAACCAAGTGCTATGAGGCAGTAACACTAACCACTGCACCAGTGTATCACACTTAAGACAGAAACCAGCAATGTGGTAGTCAAAGGTGTATGATGCGTTGAAGCAAGAACACCTGCAGAAAAAAAAAGTTGGTGCAGAAAGGATAAAAATTAAAAGGGAGGAAAGATATCTGAAGTGACTGTGAGAAGACAGACAGCAGCTGCAGTAGTAAATTTTTGAAAGGGAATGTGTTGAATAACTTCAAAAACAGCATCATTGAAATTGGAAAGAGTGAATACAAACTGAATTATGCCAGCCATCAGGCAGATAAAGGAAGAGCTTTTGCCAAGTAGTAACAGTTTATGACTAAAAATCAAGATACATAACAAGTGCTAGTGGTGTTCAGGGATAAAGCACTGACCACAGCCCCAGTGACCTGAGTTTAGATAGCAGCTTGGATGTTTGATGGTGCTGGCAGAGGAGAATGAGTGTACGCATTCTGAGAGGGACACACACTGGGGTGGATCAAGGTAGACACAGCCACAGCATTGCATTGAGGGAGGCGGTGCTACAGCAGACATCCTGGGGAAGGGCTTGCAGCTCACCAGGACATTGTCAGGTGGTAGCCCTCATTTGTTGGTTTACAAGAGCATGCAGTCACAGATAAAGGGCATTATGAGTCTTTGTGGTGGTGGTATAGCCCATCCCCCTACCCAGGGAAGGTGTTAGCATCTTAGGCAAAAAATATTATTGCTAAGTTGCTGGCAATAGAACAAACCCTCCAGGGTCTGCTGGAATGATGGACCCCTAAATGGCCCTCATCCTAGCTTATCTGTAGAAACATTCATCCATCCTTCCCCAACCCCATTTTCCCATTTTTGCACATGAGGTCAGGTTGTTACCTTAACAGTGACAATCATCTAGAGTCACGCTTTACACCACCTCGTGGCTAGCTTTGCTGCTGTAGTTCTTCACACCACACACTCGCTCACATGCTCACACCTATGGCCAATTTAGATTGTCCAATCCACCTACTACATGTCTTTGGGATGTGGGAGGAAACCGGAGAAGAAACTCACATGAGCAGATACCATTAAGAAATTAATGTGCATGAGTCTGCTATAGAGATGTGAGGATTGATGGTCATCTGGGGAAGGAAGCACTTAGAAAAAAAAATAAGATTCTTCAAAAGGAAATAATACGTTTCTTGTTCAGAAGAAAATGTTAACAGGCATCAGAAGAATCTTGCAGATTTACCTTGGGTAATCTGAGTTTAACAAGGATCCCCCCAAAAAATGTGCAATTTTATATTTATTAAAAGTTTATTGTAATCGAGACTATCATTGTACAGCACATAAATCAAGTATAAGAGCCCTGTACCTGAAAACATCTCACACTCACACACACACACACACACACACACACACAGACACACACACACACGCACACACACACACACACACACACACACACACACACAGACACACACACACACACACACACACGCACACACACACACACACACACACAGACACACACACACACGCACACACACACACACACACACACACACACACACACACACACACACACACACACACACACACACACACACACACACACACACACACACACTTCTAAAATAAAATAAAAAAGACTGAGAAATGAAGTGGTCAGAATCATGAATGAGATGCTTCTTATTTGGTTAATAGTGGTATCATTGTGTCCCAAATGAAAAATAAGGTTAATCATTTTAGGAGAAGAATTTGAGGCGAGTGTCCTAAAACACAGGCAATGTCCCAAGTAATGATCCAAAAACAAAGTCCTGTAGTATCAAGAGAGTAATCCATAAACTAAAAACAGTCATCTGCTACAGACAACTAGAAGTGCTTTTTCTTGCTAGGGCAGAAAGTAGACATACAGTTTTAAAAAGAGAATATTCCTCAACAATTAATATGGATTTGTATGTCTGATTCTGGAAGAGTACACAGCTATTTTAATCTAAGATATGAGACCTGAGGTAGCTACAATGGTAGCTAAAGGAGGAACAAAGAATATGTTAGAGGTTTAGTGCTTCTGGCTTGTTAGTTGGTAACTAATGAAGCTTGCTGTGGTCTTTAAGCTGACCTGATCTGCATCCACTGTTTTTTTGCAGACATCTGCTTTCATATCTGTGCTATGCTTATAGTGTTTTTCTGTTATATCTGTTTGTGTGGGAAGGATTACAAAATTAAAAGGTGTGCAGAATCCAAAACACTAATGTCTGCATTTTCTTTTTCTGTTGTTTCAGGATGGTACAGAGGATTTTCAGTGAAGAAGCCTAAAATAAAGGTAATAATTTAAATGACATATTTAAATCACTTCAGTATATGAGAAATAAGATGTTTTTGTTTGACTTAAAATGCAAATTTGGGTTAAAATAAACAGAGCAGCCCTACCCATAATGTAATCATGTGACATTCCTGAAAAGCGTGGATTTTAAGGCAAAACTCTAACTAAACATGCTTTTGTTTGGATGCGTCAAAGTCCACTTTGATCAAAAAACCTGCATACACATTTACAAATACACACACACACACACACACACACACACACACACACACACACACACACGCACACACGCACACACACACACACACACACACACACACACACACACACACACACACACACACACACACACACAACCATATGCTTGTTACCTGTAGTAGAAAAGTCAACTTTGAATGGTCACAGAAGCTCTCCCTGGTTTATGGAAATGCTATTTATAACTGATTTATATTAATGTCTTTCTTCTTGTTTGTGGATTGATTAAGAGCTGTGCTTGTTGCCCGGGTTTAACCCATTGTTTCTTAAGAGGATTTCAGCATTATTGCCATATATTTTGCTTTAGTTTTCTCTTTGCTCTTATTGTCTGGCTAAGCTTTTGAGTGTGGTACTTAGGTATTGACACCATTAGACAATAAAGTTTAACGAAAACCTACATAATTGTTTAGATGGAAAAGTATCCATAAGAATCACTGGCTACATAATGATGGATTATGCAGGATTTTCAGTACCTTTATTGCACACAATTGCATGGAGGAGGAACATATGGTTTTCAGTACTATGTGAGCTTTAAAAAAACAAACGGCCCAAGTGAAGGAGCTGGATTGGACCCACTCAACAGTAACGATCTGTTCCAAATGGCAAACAGTAGATGTGCCAAGCATACACTTTATTCAAGCCAAATAAAAATGAATCACAAAAAGTTTTAAGAGATAAGTGCTTTTGTCTAGATAATCTAGACTTCATCAGATAACTTAACAGGAAATAGGCACTTCCTTATAAAATAGTTTAACAGGAAATGACATAAATATTTAAAAAATCAATTAAAGAAAAGTCAATACAAGTAAAATGTAAGCAGTCCTATATGTGAATAAATACATACAAGAATAGCATAACCCCCCCAATAATAAATACAATATAAATAAGGATACATATATGTCATGAAAATATAAATACAAGTTTGTAAAAGATGTACAAATGTATATAAATATATTAAAATAGATTATTTAAAAAATTAAATTATATTAAATACAAAATTCACAGTGATTTATAGGGAGGTAATATTACCTCTCTGTTGCATTTAATTTCAATAATGGATTGATGGAGATGTATTCATTTAGCCCTGGCCATTTCCCTGCATTTACGCATAACTGCCAGTGTAGTTCTTTTTTTCCCAGTAATAGTGACCGTGCCCCTCCTCTTATATCAATGCTAGTACTGTTATTGTCTGGCTAAGCTTTTGAGTGTGGTACTTAGGTAGTGACACCATTAGACAAAGTTTAACGAAAACCTACATAATTGTTTAGATGGAAAAGTATCCATAAGAATCACTGGCTACATAATGATGGATTATGCAGGATTTCCAGTAACTTTATTGCAGATAATTGCATGGAGGAGGAACATATGGTTTCAGTACTATGTGACTGAGCATCCAAGTGCTCCGGATTGTGAGGAACGCTACGCATTTAAGACGAGCGAAGCCACCATTCCGCTGTTCCACATTGAACAGCTGTGGCTCCACTACAAGGATTTTGTAGGGTAGGATAGGGCGGCGCAGTGGTGCAGCAGTTATGCTGTCGCCTCACAGCAAGAGGTTCTCCGGTTCAATTCTCGGCTGGGGTGCCTTCTGTGTGGAGTTTGCATGTTCTCCCTGCGTTCACGTGAGTTTCCTCCGGGTACTCCGGTTTCCTCCCACATTCTAAAGTCATGCTTCTGGAGCATTTCTCCCCGGGCCTCCACTGAAAACAGGATCTGTGGAACCTAGTCGGACTTTCAAATGTTAAATAAATAAAAAAATAAAATAAAATAAAAAATTTTGATTGGTTTGTGTACCGCAATTACTGACAATTGGCATTGCGGTATACAAACCAATGCAAACCTCTGCTGCCCTTCTGCATTACTCAGCATTGCCTGTGCGCCGCAGTTTTTGATTGGCTCGTAGACCGCATTTACAGCCAATTGTGAATGCATTCTAGTAAAGAGTCTCAGGAGGATGTAGGACAGGAGCCTATGAGAGCTCCCCAGTACTAGCCAATCACGTTTCGGGAAGCCTTTTCACGCCAAAATAATGGCTTACAAAAGGATTCCCAGAATCTGGGATTTTACTTTTTAGGTCTAATCTCCAGGAAAGAAGACCGGGAAGGAGCGGAATATGGGATGAAGACATCGGGAGAAGGAAGGTGCATGTTGTGCACATCGGGAGAAAGAAGGTGCGGATTGAAGACATCAGGACTCGGAAGTGGCCAGAACAGAAGGGCTGAGGTTTTATTTTGCTGCTGCTTGCTGCTGGACTACCGGGATCATCATAGTTTGTGCTGTGGTCATCATGGTGGATTATTTCTGCTGCTGGAGACTTTGGCTAACTGCATATTGAGCGGGTGCTGTGAACCTAGGCAAAGGTAAGTGTTTTAGCTGCAATGGCAAGTGTTTTCTTTGAGAACTGGTATGCTAGCACAGATCTTGTTATTCTAGCAACTTTCCAAGTTTATTAGAGCAATGTTTAGTGTCTGTAAGTTTGTGCTGCTTGTTTCTAGTATGTCTCTGAAGTCTGCCAGAAACAGAACTAAATGTATGCCAACACAGATGCTGTTATAAACTTAAAAACTTGCTAGAATTACAGGAATATTTAAAATTTGTTTTTGTATTGCTTGTCCCCCTAGGATTTTGAAGTCTTAAGTAATTGAGCAATTGTGTGCCAACACAGATCCTGTTATTCTAGCAATATTTGTAAGCTAATAAGAGCGATATTTAAAGTGTCTCTATGTTGGTGTTGGTGTTGCTTGTCCCTCTAATATGTCACAGAGTAATTGCCATTTATTTTAGCAATATTTCTAAGTTTATAAGAGTAATATTTAATGTCTCTGTTGTTCTGCATGCCCACCTAGTATATCTTTTTTTCCAGAAACTGTATACCAAGCCAGGACCTGTTATTCTAGCAACTTTCTAAATTTATAAGAGCAATATTTAAAGTGTCTGTGCTGCTTGTCCCCCTAGTACGTCTCGGAGAGTAATTGCCATTTTTTTTTTAGAGAAACTGAATGCCAAGACAGATCCTGTTATTCTAGCAATATTTCTAAGGCTATAAGAGCAATATTTAAAGTGTCTGTTTGTGCTGCTTGTCCCCTAGTACGTCTCGGAGAGTAATTGCCATTTTTTAGAGAAACTGAATGGCAAGACGGATCTTGTTCTAGCAATATTTATAAGGTTATAGGAGCAATATTTAAAGCGTCTCTGTTTGTGCTGCTTGTCCCCCTAGTACGTCTCTGAAAGTAATTGCCTTTTTTTGGGGGGAGAAACTGAATGCCAAGATAGATCCTGTTATTCCAGCAATATTTCTAAGTTTATAAGAGCAATATTTAAAGTGTCTGTTTGTGCTGCTTGTCCCCTTAGTACATCTCGGAGTGTAATTGCCATTTTTTAGAGAAACTGAATGCCAAGACAGATCCTGTTCTAGCAATATTTCTAAGGTTATAGGAGCAATATTTAAAGTGTCTTTCTAATATGTCTGTTTAGAAAATGTAGTAAATCTGATTTTTATTAAGTGCTGTTTTATTTACTTATGGTGTGGTTATGGTACTTGTAGATTATCAAATAAAGGTTTTGGATCTGGGAAGTGTGTTTTATTGAATTTTACAGATGTTCTACCATGATCCATGGCAATGGCATGTTTCACGCAGTGCGAAAATAGGGTGTTCCACATTTTGACCATTTGTCACACATTGTTAGAGTCTGTGTTCCACATTGTCCTCTTAACAGGTTGAGACTTATGCTATGTGAGCTTTACCATAGCTGCAGGAATTGTCATGTATGAAAGTAAGACAGCGTTTAGATTATTTGTTTGATGATCTGCATTATAAGATGTCCAGAAGAGGTGGGCAATGAGAGTCCCGATGACCCACATACTGATTTCTACAGATTTCAGAAGAGGTGATGGCTTTTCTTGATTAAGACTTCCAAAGGGGCAGATTTTGATCACGCAAGTAATCTAGCAAGTGTTCACCTTCCAATGTCCACATCCTGAGAGGGTTGATAGCCACTTTGTGTTTATCTGTGTTTGAATAATGACCATACATTCTGATGTCCAACTTACAGAGAATTTTATAAGGCAGTATTTGAGATCCCAAATGGTCAGTCATTTAACAGAGGGTCAGTTTCAACCTAGAATGAACTTACCAGCAGTCTGTTTGCAAGAGCACACATACAGGAAAAACACAGACACCAGATGTTGACTGTCAGTAATCTGCTTGGGGAAGTGTCTAGAGGGACTCAGTCTACAGAGGTACCACACAGGACATAAGAGATTCAAATGGCAACTTTAAGGCATCTGATCATACTTGAAGGTGTGTGTTAGAACATAGTCTGAACATTTCAGTATTCTTTAAGTTACCTAAAGAAGACAAGGGTTAAGAACAGTACTGACCAGGCCACAAAGAGGAGTCAGAAAGATCTATATTAAAAATACCGTCACATTTGTTAACCGGGAAAGTCCGACTTAGAACAAAGCCAATTTTCAGCAGAGGGCCAGGGAGAAACGCTCCAAATGCAATTTATAACATGGGAGGAAACTGGAGCGCCCAGAGGAAACCCATATGAACACAGGGAGGACATGCAGATTCCGCACAGAAGGCACCCCAGCCAAGAATCGAGCTGGAGAACCTCTTGTCATGAGCCAACACTACCACTGCACCACTGTGCCATCCTACCTATTCATATCTGCCAACATGAATTTCTCTATTTGTAGCACACCATTGCCTTTCACATGGCACAGCTAAAGTTAGTCACTGGTATGAACAACTTCCGCGGTCACTATGGACACTTTGATAAGGGTGATTTTCAACTAGAATAGACAAAACTACTTTGATATTATTGTAACTATGTCTTCAAGACATGTCCTTAGCCAGTAACTAAATGTCAGCATTTTGTCTTGGTATTCAGATGCCACATGAGGTGATTGAAAGATAGAGAAGGGTAAATTTGGGGCAGGACAGTGACAGGAAGGAGATGTTGGTGGAAACGAGAGGCAGAGGATGGAAGATTAGTTTCAGGAGGATGACTTGGAGATGGTGATTATGGATTTGTTGTTGGAGGTGGGGATGGCAGTGCCACTGCAGTCACTGCATAGGTCATTCACCTAGGGAGCCTTAATATGTAATGTAGAGTCACACTAGATGTGGTGAATGCCCATGTGGGATATATTTCTACTGAATATTCTGAAAGATCTGTAAACCACATAGTATGCAAATCACAAAAGCAAGTTCATTATGTTAAAGCTACACATATTATATATATCATGTCCATTGCTTAAAAGTTAGACATAGGTTTATACTACACACACACACACACACACACACACACACACACACACACACATATATATATATATATATATATATATATATATATATATATATATATATATATGAGGTACTTTAAAGAAATGAGAATTATCAACTTATTTAAGGAGATTTTAAACAAGTACAACATTTAGTGTTTAATATCATTCTTAGCTTTGGAACAGTCCACATATCTGGCTTCTTCAGTGATCATGTGAGATGAGTTGTTGCAACATTTCTGGCTGCACATCTTCCACAAGTTTGACTTAACTGTATTCTGTTGTACAAATGCCTTCAGTTTGTTTTGAACAGCTTTAAATTTCCAAAGAACTACAGAAGACGGAAAAAATTGTTCTACCAGCAACTTTCACCATTTCACTGCGGCTTTTATATTCTCACAGAGACCTGTAGATATGGCAGGCTCTTGTACATCCTTTAGTAGCAAAATTTCTGTTTCTGTTTATTTCTTTAAAACATTTCCTTTACTTTGTGATGATTTGTAGGCAGCAGCAATGTAAGCAAGGTATGCATTTGCTTTTCAAGCTTCTGCTCAGTAACAGCTATGATAATAGGGTCTATATTACAAAGTCGAAGCTTTAGGTAAACGAATACCTAAAGCTCGACACCTAAACAGTGAAAGCTGTAAACATCAAATGGCCACTTCAATTAATTCTTTTGTAGGGAAGGAATTTGCTTGGCCAGAGAAAAAAAAAATTTCAAGCCGTAATCGAGTGGGGGGCTTTTCCCCCCTAACCCCCCACACTCCCCCTAACTAAATAAACCAACTCCAAGAACACTCTACAGTGGAGAAAAGGGCAGATTCCTGATAACGGCCAAGCAAATTCTTTCCCTACAAAAGAATTTATGGAAGTAGCCGTTCAATATTTATAGCCTTCGCTGTTTAGCTTTCGATCTTTAGGTATTCGGTTACCTAAAGTTTCAGTCACCTAATATAGACCCGTGATAATACAATCCATAGCTCTATATTGATCCATAGGTTTATAGGAGGTTACAAGACTAGCAGCCCTAGAGCCTTTACAAGCCTAGTCATGTTAATCCCAGATTGCCCCAATTGTCCTTGACTAGATGGACGTACTTTACAGATCAGCACCAACTACCTCTTTCCATGAGGGACATGGGCGCTATCTCTGCAGTGAGTTAGTGGTCACCCATCTGTTTGTCCAGGTTGCTCTTGAATGTGGCCATTGAGAAGCTCTGCTTCACATGAATTAGAAGTTTATTCCAGAGCAGCGGCAATCTCTAGGAGACATACCTGTCTCTCCAGCATTTTCTGTTAGTGTTACTGGTGATGCTAAGATTCCTAGAGCGAGTGACTCCAGTGCTGTTTGATTTGTGGATGCACAGCATTTCCATTAGGTCTGGGTCAGAGACTGCCCTGTACGTGAGGCACAAGTCACCTCTCAGTAGCCTGTATGATACAGAGTACAGTGATAGGGCTTTCAGTCTAGCCACATAGGACAATGTTTGGAGGCCCTGTATCTTCTTAGTGAGAAACCTCTGTGGTCTCTCCAGTTGCTGCAGGTGAGTGGTGACATACATGCAGAAAGTAATAGTGAGACTAATAGTTCTATAATTACCAGGTCCATGGTTGGGCCATCCTTTTGTAATGTTATTACAATGGCTGCTTACCCTTCACTGAAATAGTCTTATAATTACGAGATGACATAGCCTGTAACTTTTGCTACATAGATTCATAGGTTCATAGGTGTGTACTAGGCTAATGGCCCTGGAGCCTTTACAAGCCTAGACCATAGGATTACCCTGGCATCGTGCCACTCGACCTTAGTTCCCAGTGCCTCTATTGAGTAGAGCCACTGGAGTGATCCCTGTGGTGAATTTTCTTTTTCCCATCCACTCATCAAAATTTCTCTTGAAGAGGGCCCGTGAGACCCTCCGCTTGGCATGTATGGGAAGTCTATTCCATAGCATGGGCAGTCTCTGGGTTATGAACCTGTCTCTCCAGCTTGTTCTGTTGATTGTGGTAAAGAGATTGAGGTATCTGGCGTGTGTAGTATAGAGTGGGATTGGGATTTCTTTACAAGTAGCATTTCTAACAGAGCTGGGTTAGACATGGCTTTGTAAGTCAAGCAGAGCTCTCCTCTAAGTAGGTGATATGAGACAGAGAATAGTTGGAGTTTTTTGATTCTGTCCATATAGGAGAAGTGTTTATGGCCCAGGATCCTCTATGTGAGGTACTTTTGTGGCCTCTCCAGTTGTTGCAGGTGTCAATGAAGTACATGCCAAATGGGGCATTGTACTCGATGATTGGCCTAACGAGGGAAGAGTAGAGGGGAAACAATGACCTCTTTCTTCCTGGATGCAAAACTCTTAGTAATGAGATGTGTCACATAGAAGGACTTTCTGACCACAGTGGCAATGTGGTGGTCACAAGAGAGATTGCTGTCTACCTGTGTTCCCATATCTCTTATAACACCTTCTGTGTTCACTGGACTACCATCTATGTGGTAATTCATGGCAACTGGGTCTTTCCCAAAGAGGACGATGACACATTTTTTTGCATTGAGCTTAAGGCCATGGTTCTGACACCAGTTGTTGGTCTCAGTGAGGCCTTTCTGTAGAATGCCAACATCACTTGGGGAGTTAATTATGGCTCCCAACTTGCAATCATCTGTGAACTTTTTCAGCCACAGTCCCTTCATGTTGGCCTGGGCTTCAAAGAAGTAGATAACAAACAGGATGACCCAGGACCAAATCCTGTGAGACTCTACTTGTAATTCGTCAGCAGTCTGACTTGGAGTCAGCTACTTTCACACTGTGGGTTCTATCTGTGAGCCAGTTTGCAACCCACCTAGTGATATAGGGGTTGATGCCTAGCTTAGTGAGTTTTTCTATGCTTCCTGAGTGGGGAATGGTATCAAAGGCCTTGGCCAGATCAAGATAGGCTGTATGACCCACCTTGCCTTCATCCACATCTCTGGTGACTGACTCAAAGTAGTCAACCAGGTTGAGCAGGCATGATCTTCCCTTCACAAAACCAAACTGTGTGGGATCCAGAGTTTGGAGATTCCCTATATCCTTGTTTATTAGTCCATGATGATGCATTCCATAGCTTTACATATCAGACTCATCAGGCTAATGGGGCGATAGTTCCCAGGGTCTGTAGTCGCTCCTCCTTTGTGGAGAGTGATGACTATAGCAGTGTGCCATTCAGTAGGGACAAAGCCTAAGCTGAGGCTGTGATTGAACAGGGCACACAGGTAAGGTGCTAGTTCACTCTGTATTTCATGTAGAACACAGCCAGGGATATTGTCAGGTTCCTTAGAAGCTATACTTTTGGCCTGGGACAGTGCTGTTTTAACCTGTGCAGCAGTAATACTGGGTGCCTGCCAATCTACTGGTATTGTGACTGGTCCTTTGGTGGGGGAGAGATGAGTAAAGCTGGCACTGAATCTGTCGGCCAGTATATTGGCAATATCTGTTGGCTTGGTAAAGGAGGTGGCATTGTGCAATAGCTCCAAACAAATCTGGGTATTGCCATGGAGATTCTCTACATAACTATAGAAGGCCTTGTTGTTGTCTTTACTATCTGCTGCAATTCTGTTTTCATAATTAGCTTTAGAGGATTTAATGAGGGATCTCAACTTTTTGTTGAGGCTGATAAGGTAGTTTTTCCACTCTTGGGACTTTACCTTATTCCACATCACTTTCCTCCTTTTGTTGTAGAATTTGTTTATGGCAGGGGACCACCAGATTGGCTTCCTTTTTTGGAGGAGAGTGTCTTGGTTCTATTGGGTATGGCGAGATCCATGCATTTGTGTACGTGTTTGTACAGGACATAAGTGTATGATTCGGTGGTCATGTAGCAGTTCTCCAGTTGCATGGGTGCCATGAAGTTAGCCACCTCTGTTTCTAGGAGCCCAAAGTTAGCTTTGGAGACGTTTTTCATGGTGGTTACCTTTGTGGTGGGGGGTTGGGAGGGATGTGAATTTCCAAGGTGATTAGCTTGTGAGCTGACTGTTGGTATAGAGCAACGATCACCCATGTTAGTAATGACCAGGTCAAGGATGTTGCTACCTCTAGTGGGGGTAAGAATGAGCTGGTCCAGGGCATTGGAATTAATGAATTCCAGGAAATGTTGGGCAAGTGTATTGGTACATGAGTAGTTTTCCCAGTTAATGGAGGGGTAGTTGAAGTCACCCAGTATGAGAGTGTTAGGTTGGACCCTGATATTCTCCAAGGTTCTTAGGAACATGGAGTGTGAGTCTTGGGACATGGTTGGGGACCTATTGCAGGCTGCGAGCTGAATCGCTGTCTTACCCAATGTTAGCTGCACCTGAAGTATCTGTGATGCGTTATTTTGGTCTACCAGTCTGGAGGTGTGTGCATCCTTTATGACTATGGAAACACCACCACCTTTAGAGCTTGGTCAAAGTTCTGGGGCCGAAAGGTGTGGAATGATTTATAGCCTGGTAGTGCAGGGGTGCTTGCTGCTGCCTTGAACCAGGTCTATGTTACAGCACAAATGCCCATGTTTTCCATTTTAAGGAGTGCTTTGAGTGAGTGCATATTGAGATTTAGACTTCTAGCACAGAGCAGCCTGACCCTTAGATTGCATTTGTTTGTAGCTGTTATGGTGGTAATTTGGTCTTTGGAACACCACCTAAAAAAGGCATTATAGGGGTGGCAAGATCCGTGGCCAGTATCCAGAAGCCAAGGGGTGACAAATGCAGGCCATCTCTGACAAAGCATCAAGGTCTGTCAGTCATGTCATCACAGGCAGACAGATGCTGAATCCCCTTAGAATGACACCAGAAACTTAGCCAATTGTTGACATCAGTCATTTTCTGATTGTACTATGGTATCATTCTGGGTGATGGTAGTAGGCTGTTCAAGGCTAGGGTCATCTCTTTTTAATGATATTCTTCACTGTTTGGATAGTTCTCTCCACTTGCCCTTTAGAATGCTCATAATGTAGTCTGGGTACTCTATTTCTCAGTTACCACTTATGCACAACCTTTCTCAAATCATGACTTGTGTATTGTAGATCATTAAATGTGTAGCCAGCAAGAAGACGACCACTTCCAATTGAACCGCCACACTTTATTAACGTTTAGTGCTTTCTTCTCCACTACAGAGACTTCATCAGAACAGTTTTCCACACAAACCCAGCCATTTAAATACCCACCCCCAATTATTCAATTTGCCTTTCATTAAAATTTAAAAGCAGTATGCACACCAAAATCAAAACATTAAAAAATGTGTATTATTCTCATTTCTAAGTAATACTGTTCATTTGAAATTCTAAAATGCTTTACTAAAACATCTATGCAGTTATTTAAATAAAATAAAATTCCGACCTACTAATGTTAGACCAACATGCAGGCACCAACATTTAACTTACACATACTTTTTAAAAAATTAACCTAAAATATGATCAAGTTTTAAAATACTGGCAATACTAATCTTTTCATTGATACCTGGATACTGAGAGGCATTTAAATACACTTGCCACCTCAGTTCCAGTACATCCAAGTGGATATCTAAAATACATCCCTGCTCGTCCATAAATAACTGTTGCACAACTAAGAATTTAAAATGGTGGCCTTGATTTTCTTTTACATGCCTGTAAAGGGCACTAGTGTTCCTACAGTGTCTCACATCACCCAAATGTTCACCAATTCTCACTTTGAATTTTCTACATGTTTTGCCTATATAAAAAATAGGACAATTCTCACACTTAGCCATGTAAATTACATTATTCCTATTGCAGTTATAATGCCCTTTAATGTTAATAACCTTTCCATTTACTTTGAACTTACCCTCAGTTTCCAATATGAATGGACAAAAAGAACAAGAGTTGCATTTGTAATTACCAATCTTTCTGCTGGTTTTCCTTTCTTGTTTTATACCTTCCAAAATATTTTTATGGATCTATCCCTCCTAAAGACATGTCTTGGACCTTTTCCAACTTTTGGTCCAACACTGACATCAAATTGTAAAATCGCCTAGTTGGCTTTTATAACTTTAGTGATGGTGTTAGCTACACCATTATAAGTTATAATCAAGGTTGAATTGGGGTTGATTCTGTTGTTCTTACTTCTACTGGATCCCAAAAATCCATTACCTAATATAGGCTTATATATACCTTGCTCACGTTTAATCAATACTTCTTTACTAACCTCACTTAAAAGACAGTCTGGGTACCCTCTTTGTCAAAATATCTGTATAATGAACTTGATTTCTAACAGGAAATCAACATTAGTGCTTACCATCCTGGCAGCCTGCACCAATTGACCTTACACAACTGACTTCTTTTGGTGGTGCGGGTGCCAGCTACCATAATCAAATATGAATTGGAGAAGGACGACTTTCTATGAATCCTAGGTAATAAAGCTCTTGTTTGTCTGGTCAATTTCTAATTCTACATTTAAATAACAAATTTTGTTCTTATTGTATTCATATGTGAAGTTTAAGAAATCCACAGTTTCATTGATGAACAAGAGAAACTCATTCAAACTGTCTTCCGTACCCATCTAAATAGGGAATAGGTCGTCCAAAAATCAGGTATAATGCACAATCTGGGACCTATATGAACTTTTCATCAAATACTCCTGCTCCCAATAGGACATGATAAGGTTGGCAAAAATGGGGGCACACGCTGCCCCCATTGCCACACCCTTGGTTTGTTTATAATACTGTCCCTCAAAATAAATGTAGTTATTCTTTAAAACAAGCTCCATTGGTGTGCCTATTTTATTAACTTCATCCTGACCAAAAATGTTAGTTTTATTAAGCTGCTGTTCCAACCAACTTAAACCTTCATCATGGAGAATCACGGTAAAAAGATTAACAATGTCAGTGGTAACCAAGATCAAATCCGGTACTACCTCAATGCCATTCAACTTGTTTAAAAATTGCCAGAAATCTTTACTAATGTAATTGAAGAAACCCAAACTCTTTTGCATTTTTTGGTCTAAATATTTACAAATAAAGTATGTCTTTGACATTTTACCATCAACAATGGGCCTAAATTTCAGGTTTGTAAGGCCCTTGTGAATTTTTGGGATGCCAAAAATGTTGGACACCCTGGGATATTCATTTTTTCATGTAATGGTATTCATTTTCATCAATCTGAGCCTGATATACCATATTATCCTACATTAGGTCTATCTTCCGATAGGCCACTTTAATTTCATTTAATGAACTTTCCTTATAGGTATCATCCAACAATATGGAATTCATCCCATCAAGATAATCCACCCTATCCATTATGACAACCCCACTGCCTTTGTCAGGTTTCATGAACCTAACCGTGGGGTCTTTGACCAAATCATTCATTAATTCTTTCTCTTTACCAGTTATCGATCTGGAAGGTGCCTGAAACTTTTGAAGCTGGATGGCTGTTATATCCTTGCAGGATATAACCCATATAGCTAAGGTTTTGTCAATTAATCTGGTAACTGTAACTTAACAGTAAATGCTGAAAATCAATGTATAAAATGTATGTAGTATTAAAACTCTAATAGATCCATGCAGTGCTATGAAATGAGATTTGCAGTCACCTGTTCCTTATATCTGTGATTCCATCCCCTTATCCCATAGGAAGTACTTTAATATTCTCCTCCAAGCAGAAAAGTCACATCAAAATAATGAAGCATTACTTAAGGATTTTAAAGATATGTAACGGTTTACGTTTGAATAGTTGAAAAATCAACTACCCGAACGGCCCTTTGTGTGACCCGAGATGATGAATCCGTCATTTCAAACAGCACCAAAGTTCGAAAATCAGCAAACTGAAAACTAGATTTGCTGATTTTCAGACTACATGTTTGAATACACATCATAATGCAGGGAGGCAAGCCCCCCTCCCTAATATTCTAACTCCGAAGTCGTACTACAGTGGGGAAGGGACCATTTCCTGATCCCCACTATAGTGCACTCGGCACCCAAAATGCAGAATCTGCAATGAGCGAATGTGAATGTGCATTCATTCATTGCACATTTGATTCCTTTTTTTCGCTTATCCGGAAACTTGCAAACATACTTAAGCAAAATTGTGTTTCGACAATTTGCATTTCAACTATTCAGAGGTAAACATATATAACAAATAAACATCAAATATTAATTTTTTAAGTAATATGTATTGGTTTTGGAGAAAAAGCGCACACTGAACCATTTAGTAAGATATCCATACTCATTCCCATATCCCTGCAATCCACTTATTTCTTTACCTATAACTTCACTTGTTAATCTACAGAAGCATGTATTAAGTGAACATTCAGAACAGTGACACTAATTCAGATGGTTATTGATAGCATATAAATTAAAATGAGCATGTTCATGTCATCAACGTGCTACTTTTAAAGAAAGGAAAGCTTACTTCTGGACACCATGTAACACAGGAAAGGGAGATATGACAGAGATAATAGAATTATATTGTCTATAATACAATAAATCTCTCTCTATTATATCCCTAGGGTTAAGCAAAAAAACTGCTGTTGATCATATTATTTTAAAATGTAGTTACCTTCAAACACTGGCATCAGGTCCATACTTTAAATATTGCCTCTGAAAAAATACATACTGCTCTTACTTTAGAAGCTGACAAAAAAGAAAGTCAACTGTAAAGGCCTAAAACAGGAGACAATATCTCTTCACAAAGCAACATAATAACTAGAAGGATTGAATTAGGAAACATCCATATAATTCTTGATTGACGACAGTTATCTGAATTAGAATACCTTCAATTAGAAATATAGAGGAACTAACAGCCATGAGGTAGATCATACTCACATTTGAGTAACACAAAATATTAATTTTAAACTACCTTTCTTGAACACTTATGACATTTATTGTCTTATATATACCATCATTTAGATAACCGTCAAGGGTGGTTTGAGTTTTTTTACTTAGTTGCTGTATCTCCCTGCATGCAGTCAGTTAAGCACGGGGAAAGTGACTGTGCAGTGGTCTGATCACTATGGCTGATTTTCATTTCCTCATGTAATGTCGCCCGCAAGCAACCCTATTCCCTACCTCTTAGGCATGAGAAATGTTTTCTCCAGTCTCCGCCAGGGAGATTACACTTCCCTGTGTACTCCCCAAGTGCCCACAACCCTTGCCCCTTCACCCGCAGCCTGAGAGGCAAATAGGGTCACATCCCTTCACACACACTGTCATTCCCTGACTGGCTCCTCCCTTGTAGGGGCAGCTAACAGAACCCCATTTGTCTGTGTCACGATCAGGGCTGTGAACAATTCAACCAAGCTTATTTCAGTGGCTGAAAAGATGAAACTTTCAAATGCCACTCGTGTTTTAAAGTAACTAAAACTTTCCGTGGCGTGTTGCTTCTCCTTCACTCTGATTATTCTCAAAGTCTTTTTAATTAGCTTTGTTAAATCACATATTCAGGGAAGAAATTATATTCCCTTCTTCAGTTATTTCTGATAGGCCAGATTATTCAGATTGACCTCTTACCAAAACTGCCTTTCAGAAAATTATTTGGATTTCTGAGGAATTCCAGTGGCAGTTCCATCTCCTGCAGTTGCTTACCATGAAGTATTGTTAGGAGCCTAAAGCTGAATAGAATAGGTCTGAATTAGAGCTTTAATGTCAGCCTCTTGTTAAATTACTACATTTTTTTAAAGTTAAGCAATTCTGACAGGATTACTGTGTTTTGTACTTCACGATCAGTCTTGCACTAAGCTGTAAGGTGAGCCTATACTCAGAGATAATGTCATCTAACAGGATTTACTGGATTTTATATAAGATTTCATTTTTTTCTTTTATAGTATATATTTTCTAAACCAAATGCAGTGACAATATGGAATGGGGAAGTTAGCATTAGACATCTTAATTTTCCATAATTCATTTCACTTAGATGTTAACTTTTATTAACTGAAATAATGATCTGTAAAGACAGATTCCAAAATTTTGTTTTGAGTCGATTAATATAATACGTTTTATTTATTTCTTTTTTTTAACTATTGTTATGCTTCTGCAAATGCTTATAATTTTTGATGTTGTGACAGGAATGAATCCCATCCCTATGTTAAGTTTACAGATGATGGCAAGAGAGGAGGGTGAACTCCTGAATTTATGCTTGAATATAATAGATATGTTTAGAGATGAAGAATTAATGAAAACATCCTGACATTTTAATGTGTCCAGTTAAGAATATGAGCAAGCATCCATAATAGACAGTCCCCTGTGACTTATTTAACATGGCTTGTTAAAAAAAATAAATGAATATATTTATTACTGAAAATGATGACTTTAAAGGAGTGTTGGCCTTTGGCACTGCAGTGGAAAAGGGTTTTTGAAAACATTAATGGCCACACTGATTTTATTCTGGGATTTCCTCCTAAACCTATAGTGTGCAACTTGCATCCATGTATTCTTCTGAATGTGTCTGTGGTCTATGATACAAGGATATGAAGAAGGGATTCTGTCAGGGTTTACTGAGAATAATCACATACCTTTTCAAATGACACATGATTAATCACAAGCAGCACATCTAAATAATTTGAACATTGCACATTCAAAATCGTGACATTCCATGGAAGAGCACATAAATATAATGCTTTTTTGCAGGGATCTTCCTCTCTTGTGCACCACTCTCTTGTGTGGTAGCAAGCCTGCATAACACTGATTTCTATATATGCCAATTTAAAGTCATACACACTCTAAGGAGAGAATAAAGTTGGAAAGCCAAAACAAAACTCACTTTCTGCCTCTTCTTTTACTCCCATCAGCACAGCATTTCCGATAATTTAGTTCTAGCATACTGAAATATTGACAGCAGGAACTCAACAATCTTTATGTAGTAACATTTTTTAAGAACATTTTTATTAATTACAATATATACACAGAAAGGAAGAAATTCAACATTGCATGGTGTTATACAATGTTAGGAATACATTGAATCATCAAGGTAATTATGTAGTAACACTTTGAGTTTCACTACAGCAGTACTTAACACGCAGATTTCCCATTCTCCCTTGTTTATATGGTATTGTTATTGCTTTACTGTGTTTGGCAGAAATGACTCTTGCATTGGACCACTATATATATATATATATATATATATGTATATATATATATATATATATATGTATATATAAAATTACATTTTTTCACATTGCCACTTTACTTTCATCAACATAAAATATGTCATGAAAGTTCATTGGTAATCCCTTTCTTCTTCTAAAAAAAGAAAAAGAAGTAAGGTTATCACAAATAAAACAAATATATTACATTTGTGATCAGTTAAAGTAACCAGAACTTTGCTGTCTGGTGACCGGTTACTCTACCCATACCCCCTGACATGAGGGCTCTGTCCTCACACTCCCAGAAACTAACTACACTAACACTATGGTCACATAACTGTAGAGAAAGAGGAAAGCTCCTGAAATCATATTACAGTTAAACTGTTGCAGTTCAACTATAATATAATTCAGCTACGCTCACCAATGACAGAAGTTACCAAAAACAGTAGCGTACAATAAATTGTTATTGTGACCAAATCTACTGCAGTCATATTATACACACACAGACACACACACACACACACACACACACACACACACACACACACACATATATATATATATACACACATTCATACACATGCATATGCCGATGTCTTGCTTCAACTTGATTGTTAGAAGGCACGCTTTAAATTCATTCAATAACTAAAGGTAAAAGGTACAGGAAGAGATGATCTCTGTGCCAAATAATTGTAGACCTTTATCTCACATATTTCAAGAATGCAGTTCTTTTTTTATCATGCAGATGCACTCCTTGTACTGCACCTCAATCTCTAAAACAGCAAAAGTTGTGCCTTCAACTGTAGTCAATTAACCCCTGTATATCTAGAAAAATATTGTAATTTATCTCTGCATTTTACTGCTTGGACCAAGAACTCCTCAGTGGCACTGAGCACATGTATGTGTTAGAAAACATTGAGTCTGTATTCATAAGTCTCTTTTGAACTGTGTTTTGTTTTAATGATTAAGCTTTTCTTTTTGACCTCATTTCACTACTGAAGTGACTGACTGGTATCATAAGTTTAGCACTGATGAGATTGTTTATGACAAAACCACAGTCCTTTTGGCTTTGTTTCAAGCCTTTATAAAGAATGGCTTAAAAGCTTAATGACTGATATATAATTTGTGTTGTGTTATACTGTTTACTCCATTCACTGTATGAATTAAAGAGCATTGTTTTTATTTGAATAGATATAAATACAGACATAGACATATAATTAATATGATTATATCATCAACTGTTGCATAATAAAAATGTGGAATCATAAATTGTGCCACTTTTTGGGCTATAATCATTTGTTTGGATGCAACCACTAAAAGTTTTTTTTTCAAAATCAACAGGAAATATGCTTTTCTCAATAATATTTGCATTTCAGAGTTTTCACCCATTATTTGTTAACGGGAATGCTGTTACAAACCAGTGTGCCAGGCTGGCCAGACTGTCAACTGTTACAGAAGTTAATCATGTGGTCAAATATTAGTAGATGTGTTCAAAGATTTTGTAAAGAAACCTTTGTGTTAAGAATTTGTGAGCAATGTATAAGGAGCAGATATTTTAACCATAAACCTATTCCATCAGAGAGAGGTAATGCCTTGATGTATAAACATGGCACTGATCAATACATTTTTAAGGCAGCTACATGTTTAACCCATAATATAGATGCTCACAGATTTAAAGGGGTGATTTCTGAAAATTGGAAATAGGTTCATAGGTGTTTAATAGGCTAATGACCACAAGGGCCTTTTATGCCTAACCACGCATACCAAGTCTCTGACAAGTTCTGGTACCCTTGAAAAGTGCAAGCAGGGGCTTGGGAGATGAAATATTTCCAAGCAGGGGCCTGGGAGATGAACCATTTACAGGTTGCCTCTGTCCATTACAGACAAAGGTGCCAAACCAGGGATGAATTTCCTGTTTCCCATCCAGTTGTCCAAGTTACACTTGAATTGGGTTAAAGAGGAACTCTGCTTGACATGGATGCGGAGCCTGTTCCAGAGAAGGGGTAGTCTGTGGGACACATATCTGTCTGTCCAGCAGGTCCTATTTATATCATAAGCAAGGTTTAAGCCTTTAGAATGAGTAATTCTGGTGCTGCGTGTTTTGTGGATATGCAGAAGGTCTATCAGAGTGGGATCTGACAATGCCCTGTATGCCATTCATAGATCTCCCCTCAAATGCTGTAGGAGACAGAATAAAGGGATAGGGACTTGAGGCAGTCTGCATAGGATATTTTGCTTACATCCTGTATTCTTTTAGTGAGGATCCTGTTTGGATGTACCAGTTGTTGGATATGCCTGAGTAGGTACATAGCAAAGGGGGCATTGTACTCAATGATAGGTCTGATGAATGCTGAATACAGTGGAACAATGACTTCCTTGGACCTAGATGCTTTACCTTTGTTTATAATTTGTGCAACATAGAATGATTTCCTCACTACTGAAAACACGTAATGGTCAAAGGCTAGGTTACTGTCTATGTGTGTCCCTAAGTCCCTGACTAATGGGTCAGCTCTAAGGGGTGTATTGTCAATATGATAGTTACCAGGGTTGGATGACTTCCTAAAGGATACTACTGTGTATTTCTTGATATTTAATTTTAGTACGCGGCTCTGACACCAGTTGTTTGTCTGAGCCAGCCCTTTCTGGAGAACATTTGTGTCAGTGTGAGATTCACTGACAACTTCTAATTTGTAATCATCTGTAAATTTAGTCAGCCAGAGACCACTGACATTGGCTTTGACTTCTGAAAAGTAAATGCTAAAAAGGAGCAGTCCAAGGACTGATCCCTGAGGAACTCCACTTGTGACTGGCCTCTTTGTGGAGGTGGACTCCCCAATTCTAACTTCCTGAGTCCTGTCAGTGAGCCATTTGGCTATCCACCGGGTGACATATGGGTTTGTACCTAACTTCTTGATTTTGTCAACAATGCCTGAATGGGGTATTGTGTCAAAGGCCTTGGCCAGATAAAAGTAGGCAGTGTAAACCATTTTGCCCTCAAACATTGCTTTGATGACCTTCTCAAAGAAGTCCATCAGGTTGAGTAGGCATGACCTGCCCTTGATAAAAGCAAACTGAGTTGGGTCCAGTGTCTGGAGGTTTACTATATCATTATTGATCACTTCCATGATGATTATTTCCATGGCTTTGCTTATGAATCTAGTGAGACTTATGTGTATGTAGTTTCTAGGGTCTGTAGATGGCCCATCTTTGCACAGAGGGGTGACTGTTGCTGTTCTCCATTCATGAGGCATGAGGCCTTTTTGGAGGCTTCAGTAAAACAGCAATTCCAGAGGGCCTGATAGTCATGTTTCATGCTATTTAGAAGACATCCTTTGATATTGTCTGGGCCCATTGTTTCAGTGTTCTTGGCCTTAGAGAAAGTGTTAAGGACCTGTTCCCTAGTGATAGCAGGCAGAGTTATATTTGATGGTATATCCTGAGTGAAGGTTGAGGAGGACAGAGGGGTAAAGATAGAGCTGAATCTGTTGGACATGAAGTTTGCTATGTCTTCTGGCTCATTATAGGTGACTCCATTATTAATGAACTCTGCACAAAACTGTGTATTGCTGGTGAGGTTGTAAATAATGCCTTGTGGTTGTCCTTGGCCTGGGAGGCCAACTTTACCTCAAATTTGGCTTTGGTAGACTTTATTTGGCCTCTGGATTTGTTTAGTTTGAGAGTGGTTTTATCACGCTGGGTGCTGCACCTCCTAATTTTGCCATGATTTTCTTCCTTCTGTAATATAGCCTATTGATTTTGTGATTCCACAGGGTGGCTTGTTTTTTGAGTTAATTCTGTACTTCTTCCTGGTGGATATGTATAGGGTTTCTGTGAATAGTTATGCATAGGCAGCAGTGTTCTCAGGGTTTATAAGGGCTTGAAACTTTGTCAGGTTATCACTTAATAGCAGGAAGTTAGCCTTGGAGTAGTTCCTGAATATCCCAGGTTTAGCTGGTAGTCCGTGATTTACTTTTACTTCAAAGGAGACCATTTTGTGGTCTGTCCTTACCAGGGAAGATATTACACTAGGGGGTGTGCAGCACTCTGACGTATTATTGAGGATCAGATCAAGTACGGTTGCACCCCTGGTTGGTGTACTGACAATCTGGTCAGGGAGTTTGTGTTGACAAAATCCAGGAATCTCTGTGCCTGCAAATTTGGTGTGGTATAGAATTCCCAATTAATAGTGGGGTAATTAAACTCACCCATGAATATGCTATTAGATCGGATAAGTTTAAATACATGGTATGGGTTTCCAGCATCATAAAGGGGGACTAATAGCTTGCAAGGAAGTGGTTTTGGATTTTGCCTATGATGATTTGAACATGGAGCAGCTCAAGTGCATTGCTCTGTTTGATCGGCCTTGAGGTATATTTATTGTTGATGTAAGTCAAGACACCTCTACTTTTAGTCCCTGTCTGTGTAATGGCTGATCTAAATGTGTGGAAGGCATTATAACCTTGCATTATCAGTGTACTGTCCGCAGTTTTAAACCATGTCTCAGTGACTGCATAGATGTCAGAGAGTGAAGTTTTTGTTTAGACTCCTAGCCCTGAACAGTAATGCATTTAGATTTTCTTGGCTTTGATTTGCTTTTTGGAAGTATTTTCAGTGTGGCATTGCCTAAAAAAGGCATTATAGGGTAAGACAATGTTGTAGCTAATATTTGAAAGCCTAGAGGGGAGAGGTGCACACCATCCATGAAAAAACAGCATGGTCTTTTGACCATCTCATCCATGCTGACAAATACTGCACCCCCATTGGAATGACACCAGAAACTGAGACAATTATTAAAATCAGTCATCTTTTGTTTGTATTGTGGCATCATCCTTGGAGAAGGTGAAATGCTGCTCAGTGCTAGGCTCATACGAGCCTGGGACACCTATTCTAAGAGCTCCATGATGTCTCTTTTCATATAGTCTAGGGAGGTATGTCTCAGGTCATTTACACCCATAGGGACTATGAATGAGTCATACTGGTACTTGTGGTCAAATGACCTGAGTGTGTTTATAATGTGGCAGATTCTAACACCTGATAAGCAACTGACCATAACTTTTTCTTTACTTAGTCTGGTGAGAGGGACATCAGAGTATCTCATGATGGAGTCTCCAATGACCAGAATGTTGGATTGTGTGCTGGCTTGCCATATGTCGATGTATGTGTTGATGTGGGTATTGTCTTGAAAGAGTACATTTGGGGCTGCTGAGGGTATTTGTTATGTGTACTTCATCTAGGAGGTCTTTGGGATTTAGGAAGGTTACATTTAAGTGCCTCAGCATGTGTGGGTCTATATTTCTGCTTTGAATTGTGTGTGATGGGTGTAGCATTTGTACCACTGACAACCTCATTGGCATTAGGAATACTTTTGTGTGAGAGCTTTGCCTCCAGTGACATTAAGTAAATAAATCTTTCACATACCATATCATTTTGTTTGAGAATTAACTGGTTGTCAATATGTTTTAGGAAACATCTCTTTAGGTAAACATGGAGGCACATCACCAAGGCTTCTAAACAATAAAGACTACACTGTGAAGAATGTTATGGAGAGGTCCAGTGAAAAGGCTCCAAGTATGCACAAGTAGAAACAGGGTACCTAAAGGTGGGGTGTGCTTGTATTGCCTTATCATTAATGAGGGTATCAATATATGTTTCCACACCTGCATAGATCCAGAGCAGCCTCACCTCAGGCTTTGTCCCTACCAAATGGTGCACTGCTGCAGTCATCCCTCTCCACAAGGGAGGAGCAACTACGGACTCTGGGAATTATCACCCAGTTAGCCTGATGAGCCTGGTATGCAAAGCTGTGGAACGCATCATCATGGACCTAATAAATGAGGATATAGGGAATCTTCAAACTCTGGATCCTACACAGTTTGGTTTTGTGAAGGGTAGATCATGCCTGCTCAACTTGGTCGACTTCTTTGAGTCAGTCACCAGAGCTGTGGATGAGGGCAGGGTGGTTCACACAGCCTATCTTGATCTGGCTGGGGCCTTTGATACCGTTCCCCACTCAGGAATCATAGAAAAACTCACTAAGCTAGGCATCAGCCCTTGTATCACTAGATGGGTTGCAGACTGGCTCACGGATAGAGCCCACAGTGTGAAAGTAGCTGACTCCAAGTCAGACTGCTGACCAGTCATGAGTGGAGTTCCACAGGGTTCGGTCCTGGGTCCTTTCCTGTTTAGTATCTACTTCTCTGTGGTCCAGGCCAGCACGGAGGGAGTCTTGCTGGCAGACTTCACAGATGATTGCAAGTTGGGAGTTATTATTGACTCCCCAAGTGATGTTGACGTCCTACAGAAAGGCCTCAGTGAGACCAATGACTGGTGTTGGAGCCATGGCCTTAGGATCGATGCCAGGGAGTGTGTTGTCGTCCCCCTTGGGAAGGACCCAGTTCCCTTGAATTGCCACGTTGATGGCAGTCCACTGGACATGGAGGGTGTTATGGGAGGTCTGGGAACACAAGTTGATGGCAACCTCTCTTTTGACCACCGTGTTGCCACTGTGGTCGGAGGGTCCTTCTATGTGGCACATCTCATTAGTAGGGATTTTGCATCCAGGAAGAAAAAGGTCATTGTCTCCCTCTGCTTTTCCCTCATTAGGCCAATCGTCGAGTACAGTGCCCCATTTGGCATGTGCCTCACTGGACGCCTGCGGTGGCTGGAGAGGCTGCAGGGGTGCTTCACAGAGGGGATCCTAGGCCTTAAGCACTTGTCTTATATGGACAGACTCAAAAAACTCCAGCTGTTCCCGGTCTCATATCGCCTACTTAGAGATCTTTGTTTGACTTACAAGGCCATGTCTGACCCATCTCTGTTGGAGATGCTACATCTAAAGAAATCCCAATCCCGCCGCACCATATGCTTCAGAGACCTCAACCTCATTACCACAATCAACAGAACATGCTGGAGGGACAGGTTCATAACCCAGAGACTGCCCATGCTATGGAATAGACTTCCCATACATGTCAAGCGGAGCACCTCACTGGCCCTCTTCAAGAGAGATCTTAATGAGTGGATGGGAAATAGAAAATTCATCCCAGGGGTCACTCCAGTGGCTCTACTCGACAGAGGCACTAGGAACTAAGGTTGGGTGGCACGATGTCAGGGTAATCCTATGGGCTAGGCTTGTAAAGGCTCCAGGGCCATTAGCCTAGTAGACACCTATGAACCTATGAACCTATAACTGTAGCATCCATTGTGTTGCATATATTGCAGTAAGTCAAAATATATTAACATGTCTATGCTATAAATTAATAATAGCAATAATGCCTTGCTTAAATATAGAACTGTTTGTTAATTAATAAATTCATATTTTCATTTGCTGACAAAGGGGCTTCCAACATCAGAGGGGTTGAGATGCTGATGCCTACTTGAAATATCAAGAGCTATCCTGGCAGCTGTTTTTGAGTGGAAATTGTTGACCAGGTTTAAACGCGAATGTTAGTGTTAGAAATGCCTTCAAAATTTGTCCTTTAAAATAGTAGTTGAAATTGTATTAACTTCTGTATGTTTTTTTTTTACTTGTGTGTCAACTGCTTGTTTATGTCACAATGTCATATGTCATGTAATCTAGATTAGATAAATACGGTTTATGGTGTGTGTTAATGAGAGTACTAAAGAAGTTTTTGTTACTTTTGAAAAGAAACATAATAAAAGTCATCTCAATCTCTTTTTCACTATTGGTTTTCTTTTGTTTGTCGTTTGTTTATGCATGTATGTATGTACTTGTGTGTGTGTGTGTGTGTGTGTGTGTGTGTGTGTGTGTGTGTGTGTGTGTGTGTGTGTGTGTGTGTGTGTGTGTGTGTGTGTGCGTGTGTGTGTGTGTGTGTGTGTGTGTGTGTGTGTGTGTGTGTGTGTGTGCGTGTGTGCGTGTGTGTGTGTGTGTGTCTGTATATGTGTTTGCTTGGTGTGTATATGCCCCTTGTTAGGCCTGCATCCTGTCCAGCATTAGTTCTTACCTTATGCCTGTTACTAGCTAGGTTATTCTGTATCTCCCCAGCCCTGAACTGGAAAATGCAAGCATTTAAAGTTTTTTTTTTTTTTTTATGGATAGAGTCATGTCAGTTGTTGTCACATCCTCCTGACTTAGAATCTGAAAGAGAGTATGTGTGTGTGTGTGCATGTGGGCTTGTATGTGAGAATGTGTGTGTGTGCTTTTGTTTGTATGTGTATCTGTGTATATTTCTATGTTTGTGTCTGTGTTTGTCTGTGCATTTCTATGCATGTGTGTGTGTGCCTGTGCATGGGTGCATATTAGATGACTGAAAGCTAGAAATGTCAACCTTCAGAATATCAAACACAAAGTGAATATTCGAATGTTGATAAGTGCTGGTTCATAGGTTCATAGGTAGGTACTAGGCTATTGGCCCTAGGGCCTATATAAGCCTAGCCAAACGTTACCCTGGCTTTTACCACCCAAGAAAATTATTGTCCTGTGCCCCTGTCAAGCAGAGCCACAGAAGTGATCCCTGGGATGAATTTCCTATCTCCCATCCAATCATCAAGATTTTTCTTGAGGAGTGCTAATGAGGAGGTTTGTTTGATAGAGATAGATAGTTTGTTCCAAAGTGTGGGAAGTTTCTGAGACAGGAATCTATCCCTCTATCCATCTATCCTTCATCTGACATCATGGAACAGCTGAGATTGGTGTTTTCCCTTTTCCCCACAGTAGTGCAATCTCAGAGTTGATATACATTTAATTAACAGGACTTGTTGGGGAGCCCCCACATAGGGGGTACAGGGAGGCTTTCTCCTTACAAAAAAAATGTTTTGTGCATTTTGACTATGTGTTCTGAGCTTTCAGTATTATGGGAGTCAGTGTTTGAATGTCGACAATATAGTTGGCATTCTGACATAGTTATAGATATATATATGTATATATATATATATATATATATATATATATATATATATATATATATATATATATAGATAGATAGATAGATATAGATATATATGTATGTATATAGATAAATATAAGAGATATATGACAGAGTAATAAAATTAATATGGAAAAAGGGTGAGTAGAAGGATATCAGAAATTGGCACTATAAATAATATTGATTACAAAATATTTATGAAGAATATACAAAGTTAGATTTGTACACATTGTAGAAAGTTTAATGGTGCTGAAGGTGTATGTTGTTAAAGATAGAAGGACTCAGGATTTATTACTTCTAGTAAGAGCGATTGTAGATGAAATAGAGGGAAAGAAGTGAGGGTTATGATGTTTTATATGGATAAAGCATATGATATTATAGCACATAAGAATTTGTAATGCATTTTATTGTAGTATGGTATTAAAGGTAGAGTTACAAGACTCTTAAAGTTTTCTTATTAAAATAATATGGCCTTCGTGTGAGTAAATGGTTTCTTCATTAAGAAAATTTTAGTAAGGCAAGAGTTAGAATGTGGATGTCCAGTGCTTAGCATTTTGTTTTCATTAGTTTTGTCTAGCGTAGCTGGGGGTTAAAATATGTGATAGAACATACCATTTTTTTATTTCTTATGCAGATGATATACTTATTATTGCAAAAAAGAAGTGATATGACAATAGGAAGATGTAACGGAAAAAAGTGAGACAAATGTTTGGTTTTTTGAAAACTTTTAGAATATCATTTATAAAGAAAGTATCTCTAATAATGCGCTAATGGATAAAATGTGTATTTAGCAGGTGTATATGTATGTTTCTATTAGAGACAGAGAAAGAATTTTACAGTTAGTATTAACCTTATTTAGAGTTCAAGGTTAAATCCATTAAAAAGGCATTTCATACTTTAGTGGAAAAAGAAGAAGGATTCAAGTTGTATAGCATATACAGTATCACTGCATTATTTTGAAATTTAAAATTACAAAAGATGCAAATGATGAAATTATAAATTATAAGGAGTATCGAGAAATATGAGGAATCATAAGAGAATTGAGAATATTATAAGTAAAGATGTTAGACATCAGCAGAAAATTATTTTATAGAACTTAAATATGGAAATTGTAGAAAAAGATGAGAATAGAATGATAATATTTTAAATGATTAATCCTTGGAAAATTTTTAAGATTGGTTTATCGAAGCAGTAATGAAGAGAATGAGAGGGAGAGAAGGTTGGATGATATGCAAATAGTGAATCATGAAGTGCAGTGGATTAGCAAGGAGGAAGTAAGGATAGCTGTGAAGAGGATGGAGAATGGAAAGGCTGTTGGTCCAGATGACATACCTGTGGAAGCATGGAGCTGTTTAAATGAAATGGCAGTGGAGTTTTTAACTAAATTGTTTAAAGAAATCTTGGAAAGTGAGAGGATGCATGCGAAGTGGCAAAAAAGTGTTTTGGTACCGATTTTTAAGAATAAGGGTGATGTGCAAAGCTGTAGTAACTACAGAGGGATTAAATTGATCAGTCACAGCATGAAGTTATGGGAACGAGTAGTGGAAGCTAGGTTAAAAAGGGAGGTGATGATTAGTGATCAGCAGTATGGTTTCATGCCAGGAAAGAGCACTATAGATGTGATGTTTGCTCTGAGAGTGTTGATGGAGAAGTACAGAGAAGGTCAGAAGGAGTTGCATTGTGTCTTTGTGGACTTAGAGAAAACATATGACAGGGTGCCTAGAGAGGAGTTGTGGTATTGTATGAGGAAGTCGGGAGTGTCAGAGAAGTATGTAAGAGTGCTGCAGGATATGTACGAGGGTAGTGTGACAGCGGTGAGGTCTGTGGCGGGAGTGACAGGTTACGTTTAAGGTGGAAGTGGGATTACATCAAGGATCAGCTCTGAGCACTTTCTTATTTGCAATGGTGATGGACAGGTTGACAGACAAGATCAAACAGGAGTCCCCGTGGAATATGATGTTTGCAGATGACATTGTGATCTGTAGTGAGAGAATGGAACAGGTGGAGAAGACCGTGGAGAGGTGAAGATATGCTCTAAAGAGAAGAGGAATGAAGGTCAGCAGGACTAAGGCAGAATATATGTGTGTTAATGAGAGGGAGGATAGAGGAATGGTGAGGATGCAGGGAGTGGAGGTGGCGAAAGTGGATGAGTTTAACTACTTAGGATCAACAGTTCAGAGTAATGGTGAGTGTGGAAAAGAGGTGGAGAAGAGAGTACATGCAGGATGGAGTGGATGGAGAAAAGTGCAGGAGTGATTTGTGACAGACGAGTACCAGTAAGAGTGAAAGGAAGATCTATAAGAGGGTATTGAGACCATCTATGTTATATGGGTCGGTGACAGTGGCATTGACAAAAAGACAGGAGTCAGAGCCGGACATGGCAGAGTTAAAGATGCCAAGATTTGCACTGGGTGTGACAAGGGTGGACAGGATTAGGAATAAGTATATTAAAGGGGCAGCCCAGGTTGGAAGGTTTGGAGACAAAGCAAGATAGGCAAGAATACATTGGTTTGGACATGTGCTGAGGAGGGATGCAGAGTATATTGGGAAAAAGATGCTAAAGATGAAGCTGCCAGGTAAAAAGAAAAGAGGAAAGCCTAAGATAAGGTTTATGGATGTGGTGAAAGAGGACATGCAGGTGGTTGGTGTGACAGAGCAAGATGCAGAGGACAGGAAGAAATGGAAACAGATGATCCGCTGTGGCGACCCTTAACAGGAGCAGTCGAAAGAAGAAGAAGAAGAAGAAGAAAAAAAGGTTTATAGAAGCAATAAAAGAGGAAAATAACATGAAGAGATGTTATTTATCAAAATTTTTATGGACATTAACACATTTTCCAGTGATAGGTAGTATGTTATATAAAACTGTGAATGAAATTTTATATATATTTTGCAAACACAGGCAGCTCATCATGTTTTTTTTTTTGAAATGTGAAGAAGTTGCTATATATGAGAAATGATATGAAAGGAAAGTATTTTAGTATTTTTGAAACCATAGTCAATTTTGAAGATATAAATATGAACATGATTTTGTATGGTCATTTAAATTATCTGGAATACAAGAATGAATGAAATTTTATTTCATAAAAAATTTGTGTTATCTGTTATTATGAAGAAGATTAAATTGTGGTTGTGGTAAAAAGAGTAGGCATTAAATTGAATTTGTAAAAACTGAGCATGATGAAATAAGAAAGATGTGTTGGTAAGATTATTTAAATATGAATTTTTAAATATGTGACTATAAAGATGTAAATATGTAAACATGTTAAGTGAGTCTGCACATATATATATATATATATATATATATATATATATATATATATATATATATATATATATATATATATATAATATATATATATATATATATATGTGTGTGTGTGTGTGAAAAAATATCTATTATAATATATGTATATATATATATATATATATATATATATATATATATATGTGTGTGTGTGTGTGTATATATATATATATATATATATATATATATATATATATATATATATAGATGTGTGTATGTGTATGGATTATCTTCACAGGGACAACATACTACAACATCAAAATTCAAATAATCGAGGTGAGAAGATTGAAAACCCACATCATTGAACGTTTACAATGCTGAAACTTGTAACTTCGAAGCAGCTATTGTGCATGATAGACAGCACTCTTCTGAATGGAGATCATGCTGCAGTCATAACAACAGTTTCTCCATTTAAACACAGCATGTACAACAAAAATGTATCTTTTTCAATGCTTTTGAATAGAGATTGTGTTACTGTGAAGATCTGGAAATTTGCCCTTTTCCCCACTGTGGTGCAGTCTCAGAGCCAGTATATATATTTTGTGGGGGGTGTGAGGGTGCAGGGGGGCTTTCCCCTTGTGTGGCTATACTGTGTGTAGGTTGTGGTTAGAATGGATTGATTACATAGGGGGTATTATCCTGAAGAGATTGTACAATTTGGATATTCTGTGAGTGAGGTGATGTGGAGTGAAGTAACTGGTGATGTGGACTGAAGAGAGTGAGAAGAGGAGTGGCTATAGCGAAATGAGGTTGGTGTGAGAGAGAGGCTTAGGAGAGTGGCTAGTTAGATATAAATGTCAGGCGCTTGGGGTGGGTGGGAATTGGGGTAAGGAAGGGGAGCAGAATGAGTCCAAGCATAGCAAAGGGCAAATGGAGTGGTAAGAGCCAAATTCCAAGTTTGTGCAAGTAAAAACAATCAATTGCTCTGAACTATTGACTTCTTAGTAGTAAATTTGTTTGTCTATTAAGCTACAATGCTTGTTATTGTAGATATTAGTGAGACATTCTTGGTATGGGCAGCTGGGAGCCCAAATAAATTTATATAGTAAGAGAGCTATGGTTAAATAGAACGATTGAGAAAGTGAAACAAAAATGTATTTAAGTTGGGAAGGGAGTCTGTAGAGAAGATATAAAATTCAAAAGACGTCTGGTGACCAAATTGCTATAGGGACTAGAGGAAAACCTCTAATCTAGTACTGTGTGCAAGCTACTGTAATAACTACTAAATGGGAAATTAAAATGGAAAAAAAGTAGAGATGCATATTTTATAAGTTGGCCTTCAGGCGTGTACCTCTCAACACCTTTGAGCATGGAATAATATTTATACTTTGTACATCCCTTTGTCCTTATTATACCACTAAAGGAGAATAAGCACGGTATTACCACATAATCGTGAAAAAAAAACAGTATAATTCTTCCTAAGCTTTGAACCCCAAATAGAAGAAGCTTTTCAGTAACTGTAGTTTAATAAATTAGACAAACCCTGCCAGCAGATTTAAAATGCAAAATATAAATGATTGCATTTCGTTCACCAAAATATTGATTTTAGGATAATGTGAGTATTATCTTCCAAAGTATCGCAAATTAGTAGCTCCTCTGCAAGAGAATGAGAAACATAAATGCACATCTGATGTCTCTGGAGATACTCAGTTGTGCAGTCTCAAAAAGATTTAGAGATTAGTAAGCTTGTTCCATTTTGTAGAAGTCCAGTTCTCCAGAAAGAGCTAGTCAAGTAAAGTTATTGTAGTTGGAAGAGTGAGGGATACCATGAAAATGAAACATCATATAATGTTCATATGTTAATATGTGGGACTTGAAATTCTTTTTATGCTTCATTGCTTTTAAATCCAACTTAAAAAATCAGCATGCTACAATACTTCAGAAAAAATGTTTAATTGTAAGATAGGCAATCATTGATTTGCTTGTTATAATGTAATGTCTTTAACAAGTAAACCTATTCAAATCTCATGTTTGCATCAATAGTGACATATGCCGCCACCATCAGCTGGCACCCCATATATTTTACAACCACTCCATTACACCATTATTATGACTAACTGTGGATGACTTCTTCAAATATTTAACGACCAAATGTACCTCTCTTCCACTCACTCCTTCCTGGACTGGTCTAAGATTACCTTTCTCAGTTTGCAGATGAGCAACATAAAGTTGCTTGTTATACATAGGTTGTGTCCCCCTCACCTCATCTGCAGCTTGTGAGGCACTGGAGTGTTTCCATCACCCTGATATTAATCCGTATGTAAGGATTGATTGGGATATCTCTAATCTTACCCAGTAAGCTTCTCTAATGATGTTAGCAGAGCACCCCAGAAGTACAGACTGGAATGTAATATTCTCCCTATTCCAAGGACATTTCCTTCTTAGCATATCTTGAAGTAGGAAAAAGGTAGTCCTGAAGTAGGGAGTACACACGGATAAAAAGTAGCGTAGACTGAATCCAACAGAAGCAATGGGCAGGAAAATTGGCTTTTCCTAAAACTAGGACCTTTTACGGAATTTGTAATAAATGAAATAGTAATATAAATGTTATGTCTTTAAAACTCACTTGTTATGTCCCTGCTCTAATCCTGATTAGCTCTTTCTCTATAAATTATGCACTTTGACATAAATTGTTTCAGTCTAATTTCTCAAGTGTTTTCAAAACGTGAGAGTCTGCATAACGTTCTAGCTACGTATGTAACTTGAATGTCAAATGCAATTATTTTATGAGTTTATTACTTTCACTGTGCTTTTCCCCGGGCCTCCGCTGAAAATGGATATGTATCCAGTCGGACCATCCCGGACAAGAAATGTAAAATCAAATAAATAAATAAATACAATGCAATATCTGCCAGTAGCAATAGTAACCAATCACAAACACAGAAAAGTTCTTATATGAAGACAGATTAGGTTTTGATGCATCATTAACATTTTGAGAATTAAGAAAATATTTTAAATATACAAATTGAAACAATATTAACATTTACCTGCTGGCTTGTGGTTTAGATTAATTGCTAAACAGTTATTTACAGCTTTTATTTTGCAGCTCTTATTTCAGTTGTCACAGAGGCTAGTGGATTGTAGAGTTGTCCACATTTGTCCTCTTTGTAGATTAATTTCTGAGCTATCTTTAGTGTACATTTTATATTTTAGTTTACAACAAAAATCAGCCTTATATAATGGCTATTATTCATGTTTACTGAGTAATCTGATGTTAGTCTTTGTTCATTCTTAATTTTAAAGAGAAGTTAAGGTGCTAAGTAACACTGTTATTGTTTTATCTGGTATCTGATTTGGGGATTATATGCAAATAGAGTGTCTACAGGTAAGACCTAGAAATCTGGAGATGACTGGTGATGACTGTTGAATTTCTGAATGCACTGCCTTTAAGTCAGACCTTTGTTACAGTAGATTAGGTATAACTGCTTGCTTGCTGTAACTGTGAACCATAAAGCCTAGATGAAGCAGCAGGTCTGCATCAAGAAAAAAGGACAACGAGAGGACATCAGTCAAGTGATGGTGGGGAAATGAAGAAAGGTGATGGTTAGTCGATAGTAGGGTACAGGGAGGGCAGTGACTTAGTGATGTGCAGGCAAATAGGCAGTAGATAATTGGACAGCAGGGTGATTCAGAAGGTGAAAAACCGAAATGAGGCAAGGAGGGAGGAAACAGTATGAACTGGTGAAGACATTCAGGAGAGGAGTTCAAGGATCAGGAAGCTGAGTTCAAGGAACAGTACCAGGATGGGGTGAAAAGAGTAGAATAGAGACAAAGCCAGAGATGTTATACTACTTTTAAAGTAAAGCTCACAAACACTGTAACAGCCACAACAATGAAATAACGAGTGGCTGATGAGCAGTAAAACATAGTCAACAATAGAGAAAAAGTCATAAGGCTGAATCATAATGGTACTACTTGGCTCAGTAGTATAAAGGGATTTGGCATGTGAAATTATTGTCCAGTTCATAACCTATTATTTTATTGAAAACAAGACCTTAAAATGTCAAATGCTATGAGAAAGGAGAGGATACAACTGCTGCTTTGTGGAGTGGTTTCAGAACTATTGCATTGTGGTACCACAGAATCCAGGAAGATATGTTGTTCAGCAGGCACAGGTTTCATTTCATCCCCCAAAGAAATGTTTTGCTACAACAGGCACTGAGAAGACATATAAATGACTGTGTCCTTAAACTAAGATACAAATGGTTAGGGAATACTAAGGCTGCTCAAAAAAAGCAGAATGGGAAAGGTTAAGTGTAGCCATAGGGAAGAGTAAAGAATGTAAAGAAAATGACCGTCTGCCAGTGGGAGAGAAGGAAGATGCAAAGGAGTACAGGAAGAAGGAGGAGGTAGGAAATGCAGAGGAACATCTTTGGAGGGGTAAGGGCAGACAAAGGCATTAAGAGAATAGTGTGGAAGGAGTCCTGTAATGGAAAAGGTCAAGGAATGAGATGAACTCAAGTCATCCTAAGAAGACATAAATAAATGGTCAGTTGCATTGGAGAGAATGAAACGTGTGTGTGTTGGGGGGTACAGTGGTGTTTTGCCATCTTCAAACTTCAGGAAGGAAAATAGCTGAGCTAAAGCACTATTACTGGAGAATAAGGCTGACATTGTGAGGGTAACAAAAGCAGTGACTGCGGGGTACAGGTAGTTCATTAGAGAGTAGGCATGAATGGGAAAGGAGTGACAGTATACACATATGACAATATAATGCAAACATAGTTTTCACTGCATGAGCACTGCTTGGATTTTTTTGTAACCTTATATTCTTAAATCATTTGTCATGTTGAATCCAAAATACATAACCTGCTTCAAGGTTTGTGATGTTAGGGTGGGTTGTATTAATTAGGGGCAAATCTTAGCTTAAAAAAAAAGGCAAATCATAGCTGTCAGTTTTTTAAAGGTCTTGTTTTGGCAAAATGGCATGTTAATAAAATGGACATTGATTTAACATACCATATCTTTTTATACTAGTGAGACAAGGAGTAGCATCATAATTCAACATTAGATAGGACTTTTTTCTTTAGTGTTAACTATGTCTATATCCATTGGCTACTTGTTATTTCACGTTTGTGGCTATTTCAAGTATTTGTGTGCTTTTTTGTGGGGAATCCTCAAAACACTGAAAGGAATTGCCATGATAATTTCAAGCACTTAATCTGGAAGCTGTTATTTTGTTGATTTGTTGTGATCTGCTTTGGTATAACACTGTTTGACTGAGCTCACCTTTCAGGAATTTTGGTTCCTTTTCCTGTGATATGATGACTTTGCTGTACCAAATATTGGGTTTTACTAGTTTTGCCTTTTGTTTCAAATAAGTGCAGTCTGACTTCTTCTGTGCCTCTCCCATACATCCTGATTCCTGTTTTCTGGGTTTTGGTTTCAGTTTCATAGTTTCATAGTTTAGTACTAGGCTATCTGCCAACTGGGATCCTGTTCCAAAGCATGGGAAACCTCTGGGTTATGAATCTATCCATCAGATCCTGATTGGACATGAGGTACCACAAATGGGGCATTGTACTCTCAATCATGGGTCTGATGAGGGAGAATATAGGGGTACAATGACATCCTTGGATCTGGGATCCGTTTTCCCAAAGAGGATGACTATACATTTTTGGCATTTAGTTTAATGTCAGCCAACTCTGAGCATATCTGAGGGTTTCCACCCAGGTTTGAATTCTTGGAGATGTCCATAGAAAGCATTTCACTGTGGTCTTTGTGCTGGGGTGGAGGTGGGATATGTATATAGTTGTTGAAGTGTGGCTGGGGGTTATGGCAAACACATGGTTTTGCTACAGGTTTGAACTTGTCCTAGAATATGTGTTTATGTGTGTTTGTGTGTTTATCCATGCCATGGATTTGCATGCTGTTAGCACGTAGTGTGGGTGTTATTTAACTGCACATAAGATTCTCATTTCACCATGGATCTTTGACAGTAGACAGAATTCCTGACTGGTTTTGGCATCTTCCTTCTTTGGCCTATATCTGTTCTAGACTTGGTTACCATAGCTCTCAACCTTCCATCCCCAAAATGAGGAATACCAGCCCTCATAATGTGGAACAAATGAGCAAAATGTGGAACACATACTAATGGCATACAAACAACTTCAACTAGAATGGTCACAGAATTGTTAAAATATGCTGGTTTTACTTATAAAAAAGATATTTTAATGAATTAGTATGATTCATTTGTATTTACCATGGATATCAGTTAAAAATTCATATTTACCATGGATATCAGTTAAAAAATTCATAACACAGAATGTGTGCCAGACCCTTTCAATGTGGAACTTCAAGGAACATGAACATTTTAAGACCCCTAAATGAGGTACATTCCTCAAAATGAGGTACACTTGAGAGGTATGTTGATTACTTTCTAGATGCATGGACAAAAAAGTAGATTGCATTGCATACAGAATCAAAACATTTACCTAAGGTCAGTAATCCCTGTGGTAGTTGTGTTTACCATAGGGTGATGTCACAGACAAAATCATTCACATCTATCAATACAGCAAAAGTTTTTGATATTAAACATTTAATAACATGTACT